>NW_022196898.1:41006221-41031404 GCF_008632895.1 Mastomys coucha | reverse complement strand
ATATATATGCATATATATACATGTATATAGAAGAAAGCAAATAGATGCACATTTATCACTCTGGCAAAAACAAAAACAAACCAAAACAAAAACCAAAAAATAATTAATTCAAAATGGATCAAGAACTGGAACATAAAGCGAGATACACTGAATTTGATAGAGGACTAAGTGAGGGATAGTCTTGAATTCATTGGCACAGGAAAAAACAATCATATATATATATATATATATATATATATATATATATATATATATATACACAAATAGATCCACATTTATCACTCTGGTAAAAAAAACAAAACCAAAAACAAACCAAAACCAAAACCAAAAAAAAAATTAATTTAAAATGGATCAAGAACATATGTATATATATACATATATATATATAATATATATGTGTGTGTGGGTGTGTGTGTATAATGTAAAGAACTAAAAAAAGTGAACAACAAAAACCAAATAGCCCATGATGTCTTTGTTCTTAATATCTGAGTAGTATTACATCGTGTATATAAACTACATTTTCTGTATCCATTCTTCAGTTGTGGGGCATATGCGTTGTTTCAAGTGTCTGGCTATCACAAATAAGGCTACTATGAACATAGAGGAACGTGTGTCCCTGTGGCATGGTGGGGCATCTTTTGGGTATATACCCAAGAGCAGTATAACTGGGTCTTCAGGTAGATCTATTTCCAATTTCTGAAGATCCTCCAGATTGATCTCCAGAGTGTACATGTTTTCAGTCCCACCATCAATGGAAGCCAACATGTGCTGTCACCTGAGTTTTTGATCTTAGCCATTAAGGTAGAATTTCAGCGTCGTTTTGATTTGCATTTCCCTGATGATTAAGGACTTTGAACAGTTCTTTAAGTGCTTCTCCATCATTCGGGATTCCTCTGTTGTGAATTATTTGTTCTATACCCCATTTATTGATTGGGTTGTTTGGTTTTTTTAGAGGTTAGCTTCTTGATTTTTTTATCTATTTTGAATATTAACCCTCTATTGGATGTGGGGTTAGAGGAGAGTTTTTCCCAATCTGTAGTGAGTTTTGCAGGCAAATGGATGGAACTAAAAGTCATCCTAAGTGAGGTAACTCAGACCCAAATGGACATGCATGGTTTATACTTACAAACAAGCAGATATTAGCCAAAATGTACAGAATACTCAGGATACAATCCACAGAACTCAAGAAGGTTAAGAAGCCAAAGGGCCCAAGTGAGGATGCCTCAATCCCACTTGGGAAGGAGAAGAAAGCAATCGGGGGTGGAGGGGGGCAGAAGGAGGGAGGGACCTGGGTGGGAGAGGGGACAGTGATGGGAAGAGGGAAACATGATCAGGTATTGGGGCGAACAAGAGTGAAGCTCTGAGGGCCAGCAGAAAGAATGGAAACAGGTAACCTCAGGAGGTAGGAGGTTGGGGGAGTCTCTAGAATGTACTAGATACCTGTGCAGTGAGAGATGCTCAGGACTCAAAGGGAGGGACTTCAGATGAAATGCCCAACAGTGGGGAGAAGGTTAGGGTTAGGGTTAGGGTTAGGGTTAGGGTTAGGGTTAGGGTTAGGGTTAGGGTTAGGGTTAGGGTTAGGGTTAGGGTGGAGAGATGGGTTTGCCATCCCACAGTCACAAATTCTGACCCAGAATTGTTCCTGTCTAAAAGAACTACAGGAACAAAAATGGAGAAAAGAATGAAGGAAAGGAGGTTCAGTGAGCGACCTAAACTAGGATCCAGCTAGCTGAAGAGAAGTGTCCAAGTAATGATACTATTCTGATGTTATAATGTCCTCACAGACAGGAGCCTAGCATGGCTGCCCTCCAAGAGGCCCAACAAGCAGCTTAAGAGTCAGATGCAGGTTCTTACACTCAGACAAAACACAGGAGCCCTGTGGTTGAACTAGGGAAAACCTGCAAGAAGCTAAGGAGGACGGAGATCCCATAGAAAGACCAGCAGTCTCAACTAACCTGGACCCCTGGGATCTCTCAGATACTGATCCATGAAACAGTCGTCATACACTAGCTGATGTGAGGCCCTTGACACATCAGTAGCAAAGAAGTGCCTGGTCTGGCCTCAGTGAGAGAAGATACACCTAATTTTCAAGAGACTTGAGGACCCAGGGAGTTGGGAGGTCTGGTAGGGTGGGGGCTGCAGGAGTGGGGACATCCTCTTGGAGACAGTGAGAGAAGGAATAGGATGAGGAACAGTTGGAGGACAGACCTGGAGGGGGATAACAACTGTACTGTAAAAATAGATTAAAGAATTATAATAAAAAACATAACTAGGATACAGATCTAAAAGAAAAAGTGTTTTGAAAAGATGAAACATAAATGGTTGAGAAACAATGAAATGTTCAATATCTCAGTCATTAGGGAAATGCAAATCAAAACTACTTTGAGATTTCATCATACACCAATAAGAATGGCTATGATCAGTAAAACAAATGGTAGGTTATGCTAATGAGAATATGGGGTAAGAAAAATACTCATCCATTGCTGATGGGAATGAAGACTATGGAAATTAGTGGGCCAGTTCTTCGGGAGGCTGGGAACAGATCTACCTCAAGGCCCAGCTATATCTCTTTTGGGCATATACCCAAAGAATTCTACATCCTACTACAAAGGCACTTGCTCAACTATGTTCTGTGATGCTTTATTGACAATAATCAGAAATTAGAAACAGTCTAGACATCTGTCAGTGACACTGGATAAAGAAAATGTAATATTACTCAGCTATTTAAAAATAAATTCATGTAATGCACAAGTAAATGAATGGAGCTAAAAAAAATAATTATCTCTAGTGAGGTAACAACCCACAAGACAAATGATATATATATTCACTTATATGTATATATAAGCAGGTTACAATCCATATAACCACTGATGTTAGGTATAAAGTAAGAAATGAGGGCACATGGAAGTGATGGATTTCATGAAGAATGGGAAATTATCTATATAGTTATGGATGGATGAGGGTGAGAGGAACTGGAACAGGAAGATTAAACAGAGAGAGGGATGGAAATGTGGGAAAGAGACAGGATACAGGGAAGGACAGCTACTGGTCATTTTAGGAGTTATATGCAAATGTACTTCAGTAGAGTGTGTATGTGTGTGTATGTCTGTGTGTGTGTTTGTGCATGAAAATCTAAATGGAACCATCAAATAATGCAAGATGACAAAGCCCCAACTGGATGGATAACTCTCACCACCAAATAAAACCTTCAGTGCCAGAAGTGGGTTACATCTAATTCAACTATTGCCCAAAGGGGCCTCATAGAACCAACCCCTCAAACATCCCAAGGAAGAACAAAGACTTTTGTTGCTTTCTACAAACTGATAGCACTGCCCTATTGCTGAAGGCAACACCCACATAACTTGCCAATCAGGGAGAAGTTGGGGTGGTGCCCACTCAGAGCCTTAACCCCTACTGAGTGGAGTTTACTATACTGGTAGGTATTCTGCAACCTAGCAGAGAAGAAAAGTAAGCAACAACTCAGCTATAAACCTTTTAACCTACAATATGCTGGTGCAAGAGTGGCACAAAAGTTGTGGATTTAACCAATTAATGTTTAGGTGGATTTAAGGCCCACTCTACGAGATGAAACCCATGGTTTTGACAATGCTTTGGTGGTCAAGAAACCGAGACTTTCTAGGCCTAGGGGAAAACCAAATATTACTTTTCTGTTAAAGGAACATAGCCATAAAATGACTACTAACGTCCTGCTAAACTCAATGATTAGTGTCATCAGATTTGCTCAGACATTATTATAGAGGCTTCCTCCTGTAGTATATGGAAACAAATATAGAGACCTACGACTAGATAATGTGCAGTTTTGAGAGATCTCAGAACACTCAGTCCTAAATGAAATGTCTCTATCAAATCCCTCCCCTCTGGGCTCAGAAAACTGTGTGGAAGAGGAGAGAAAAGACTTAAGAGCCAGTAAAGATGGAAGCCACCAACAAAACAAGGCCTTTTAAAGACAATAGTGCTGTGAACGTACAGAGTATGGCAGTAAGCACAGGTCTAAGCCAGAAAGACTTATGTGTGTCCAAGTGTCTTGTCTCTGCATCTGTTTCTTATGCCTTTTCTTTGGGTCCTTTTCTTCTCTTTGTTTATTCACTTGTTTGCTTTGTTCTCTTTTTTGCCTGGGTTTTTGGTCTTGTTTGTTTGGTTGGTTGGTTTTTCGAGACAGGGTTTCTCTGTGTAGCCCTGGCTGTCCTGGAACTCACTCTGTAGACCAGGCTGGCCTCGAACTCAGAAATCTGTCTGCCTCTGCCTCCCAGTTGCTGGGTTTAAAGGTGTGTGCCACCACTGCCTGGCTTGTCTGTGTTATTTATTTTATTTTAAATGCCTGTTATTTTCTAATGAGAGAAAGGAAGGACATGGATTTGCATGGATGGGGATGTGGAGAGGAGCTGGGAGAAGCTGGGAGAAGCTGAGAGAGGGAAACTATGATCAGAAAATAGTGCATTAAAATATATTTTCAACTAAGAAATAAACATTTTAAAATTTTTATTGATTTTTTTGTGAATTTCACTCATGTACCCCAATCCTGTTCATCTCTCCATTCCTCCATATCTATTTTCTGCATTTGCAGTCTTTCCCCCAAAAGAAAACAAAAGATAAAAAGAACAAAAAAAGAGAAAAAATAGCATAAGAAATGTAAAATAAAATAAAACCTTTCACTGTAGAAGCTATGTAAATCATGATGTATCACACAGTATACCTTTTCGCCTAAACAGCTTTCCTTGTCAATGTTCATTACAAGGAGTCATTGGTATGGTTCAAGGCCTCTAGCTTCTTCTACACTATTAACCTTCCCTGGGGTTCTTCTCAGATATCCTGTTGTCCTGTGTCATGGAGATTCTGCTGCTTTGGTTCTGCAGGAACATCCTCATCATGCCCTCCAGCTGTTCATAAATGGGGTAGAAGTTGGGGTGAGCCAACTCAAATGCCTGGATCTGAGCCTGAGTGGTGTCTGTGTTCTCTAGCCTACCAGTTTTCCTGTACTGGTGCCAGAGTCAGCTTTTCTACTTGGCCCAGGCAAGGGGCAGGACCAGCTCTCCTGCTTGTGGAGGTCTGCAGGAGGCAGAATGGGCTATACTAGGCTCATTCCCTCAGGAGGGTTCAACCATGTTCATGCTACCAGGGTCAGCATACCAACTATGTGCAGCCCTCAGACATCAAGATAGGTCTAGGAGGCAGGCCAGACCAGGATGTCCACATGGCCTTTGGTGGTAACATGGGACACAGACATGGGACATAAACATAGATTCCCTGCTGCTGAAGGTCCAATCACAGACTCAGACACGGCTCTCAGTGGCAGCACAGGCCTGGACTTCATCATGGCTTCAGGTGGCAGGGCAGGTTACTCACATCAGGCTAATCCTCCTCAACTTTCACTTCTCTAGTTCTGCCTTTCTTCATAGTGCACACATCTTTCCCTCTCTCTTTCTCTACCATCTTTCCACCACATACTTGCTTATCATATGTTGTATGATGGTTGTGTGACTCTGGGTTTCATAAATCTTTAAAAATTAAAATTAAAATCAAAATAAAAAGAACAAATTAGAGCTTAATACTAGTGAGAACTTAAACTACCTTAAGACAATTATAACGTATCAAATTGGTAGAGAACAATGAATGTAATAATCATTGATCTGTGAAGTTGCTTTGAGAAATTTGTGCAAATTATATAGGAGGTACTGAATATCTGCATAAGAATAACAAGTAAAAAATCAGATATAGAAGTTTGGTATTCTAGAGAGATATATGAGCCAAGAAAAAGGATGATTCTCCAAAATTCAATTTACAGAGGCGTCTGTAGTCTTTGGACTGGATACACTGCCATCTGAAGGATGAAGCAGATGGTGAGAACCATCAACCATGACTTAGGATATGATGCCGGTTGGAAGATCTTGAGGACCTACCTGACCAGGTCTGAAGCTTTCTGTCACTTCTGTGGCTTAGTGTCTTGCATATGTGAAGGACAAGTCTTACTTCTAGAAACTCCTGTTACTATCTTTAAAGAGGCTGGGGTAGAGGAAGGGGCAGAGCAAATATAATCCATTTGTCTAACTGCTATATTAGGTAATGAAATTGAGTTTAACTTCAAAATCTGCCACTGGACGGACTGATCTGAACTCTGGGAGTATCCCATGAGAGGCCCATATCCTTTGTGTAAATTCTTCCAGTGGTTGTAATTGACATCAGGATATAGTCTGAGCTCTTTCTTACACATCCAAATCCTCAGCAGAGCTTCTACCTTCTCTTATGTTTTGGTCTACCTCTCCTCCTTACTCCTCACTCTGACCCTGCCCTAGGAGCTTGGCTGCCAAACAGTCCTCTCCTATTCCCTATACCAAATATTTTTACATTTTCCAGATCTAAATGGAAATGTCTTTTTTACCTGCCCCTATTTTATATGGCTATTTACCAAGTCTCAGTAAACATTGCTTTTTCCAAGAATGGCTGTTTCTTATCTTGCTTTTTAAGATACAGTGTATCAATACTAAACAATACTATCAGTCTAAACAATATAGGTTATGCTTTAAACTGTTTGGGGGGGGGATAATAAGATGCTGTGAATTAGCTAAAGAACTTTTGGACTTTGGCAAGAGCAGCCAAGGACAAGCAGACAGTTTAACTTTAACCAGCAGTGGGCAAAGGTGAGCCAGCTGGCTAGTCATAGAATCTTGGGGAGAGTATTATGATGTCATAGAAGAGCTGAGAGTTTAGAGGGGAGGGGAGCAGAGCACTTGGGTCAGAAGACTTTGGCTTCTGATAGTCATGGACTCACTAGACTGCTGAGGAAGATCCAGCATCTATCCATCTGCTGAAAACATCCAGGAAACTACTTTCAACAGCAGGAATCAAGTATGGAAATGCTGAACTAAGAAGAGCCCGAGGAAGAATTGTGCTGCCAGATCAGGTAACACACACAAGCCTTGTCTTATTGAGTCTTCTTTCTCCGACTTGTTCCTTTACTCATCATTTAGTGATGTCCACATAATACTATACAGCATGTAAGGTACTAGAAGAGTAGCAACATGAAAGTATCTATGCTGATTAAAGAGAGAAGCAGAAAATCAACTGTGGGAGTACTCTTATAAAACACTAACAGGTTAATATTTTGTGAAAGGAACTTTAAGAAAACATATGGACTTAGCTGATGACCAAGGAAGTTTATTTGATTGATACTTACATAGAACCTCAGGTTTGAATAATATTTAGTGAGAGATTAGAGTGGCTACTGGAGAGATATTCTTAAGAATGGGAAGCCATTCAAAGATCCTAAAAGGATCCAGCAGCCATCTCTTCTGAGCTAGCCTAAGAAGCATGAGAGAACAGTAGCCATAAGTGAGAGAGGATGCCCAGAGAGGGCGGCCCTACTAGGGCCTTAATGAACTTGGATTTAGGTCAATCCTCACTAAATCAGAATAGCAGAAAGACTTGAGAAAGCAGCCCTGGACCTTCACCTTGGAGTTAAGACTTCTGGGGCAACCTTAAGAAGGGGAGATATGAAGTCAGGGAGAAGCTTGTTCTGAGGGGAAGCAGTAGGTAGTAGTAAGGTTTTACATGGAGGAGGCTTCAAGAGGGTTAGCTATTCCTGCATAAAAGGAGAAGTACCCCTCTGGAGGGGAAGAGAGTAATCAGAATCCAACTAAATACAGTATAACAGACTCCTTGTACCAGTTGACAAGATGATGGCAGCAGAGCTGGTTTGGGATGGACTTGTATCCAATGTGGTAAGACTGCTCAGGGATTTGTCATTGTCTCCCCTATGTTATAGTGGACTAGATTGACTCCTAGCCTATTAGCCACCTCTAACACTGAGAATTTGTTCCTCTATACCCAACACAGGGATAATGGTGTATGTGTGGTGAGGATATAGCTCAAGAGCTTTGTACTGGGATAAGAAATATGTTGTAGAAACAGCATGTCTAGACCTAGATAAGTGGATGGATCCTTACAATCTGGACTTCTCAGTCACAAGGAGGCTCTGAATTGTCCTTTCAGTATACCATCCTTCAAGTTAGAGGAGGAAGGGAGAGATAGAGATAGATAGATAGATAGATAGATAGATAGATAGATAGATAGATACAGAGAGAGGCAGAGACAGAGATAGAGACAGAGACAGAGGCAGAGAGAGATAGAGACAGAGAGACAGAAGCAGAGAGAGAGGGAGACAGAGACAGAGACAGAGGTAGAGAGAGACAGAGAGACAGAGGCAGAGAGAGACAGAGAGACACACAGAGAGAGGCAGAGAGAGACAGAGACAGAGAGACAGACAGAAAGAGGCAGAGAGAGACAGAGACAAAGAGAGGAGATAGGTAGAGACAAGGAGGCAGAGAGAATAAATAGTGGAGCAGAAATACATTCAAAGAGAAGCAATAGAAAACACAGGGTGTTGGATCCTCCTTTGAGCCTGGCCTCAGGTTGAGGACCTTAAAGGAGTAGATGCTAACAAGGTGAAGAAACAGATAAGGGACTTCCTGTAGATATACACCTCCAAATTCACTGCCTGAGGCTTCATGAGCTCCACAACATGTACTTTGTGCAGAATTATTCTTCAAACTCACTCTCTCTCTCTCTCTCTCTCTCTCTCTCTCTCTCTCTCTCTCTCTCTCTCACACACACACACACACACACACACACACACACACACGTACACTTTCTGTGAAATATCGTTTAGCCAAGATGGTAGAGACTCAGACACTCATCACTTTTTCCTAGCTGGCCTAGTGTCTACTACTATGCTAATGTATCTGCCATTTTTTGTTTGTCCTTATTACTGACCTCAATCTCAGGCAAGTCTGGGCACTGCTAGGCAGATCTGTCAGCTCAGCCCCTTTGTGACATCTCTTGTCCAGGGAGGGATTGGATGACTTAGCTCACCCTTACACCTTAGTAATGCTGCTCCAGGATCATCCTCTTGATACAGAAGTAGAAGTTTCTTAACAAAGGACAGAAAACCTTTATAACTGATAGACTTAGTCACAAGAGGATTAAAAATCTGTCCCCCAAAGTAACACCCTTTCCAAAAGGAAACAATCTTGACAGTTCAGCTTCATCACTGAGGGAGAAACTCAGGAGTGTGAAGGGTTGATATCCAGTGGATTTTCCCTCTTCACATTTCTGTTCCTGCTGCTACTATGGTTCAGGAGATTCAGAGCATTCTTGGGCCTATGAAAGTCTTCACTCTCTACATCCAGGAATACAGAGGATCCTCCTTGGATGCCAGGGGCTTTCAGAGTAAAGATCACAAAGTTGAGTGGAGAGAGAACAGGTAGGACTGAGCAATTAGCTTGACAGAAAGCCACTGTCTCCACAGGGTGGAGGTAACAGCCACACCTAGGCTCATTGGGACCCAGTTTGTCAAGTGTAAACTGGATTTAGGTCGAGCTCCCAGATGGAAAAGGAATGAGTCTATGAACCTGACACCCATCCTCCAAGGACAGCCAAGGCCTTGTATCTGCTATGATGTCATAAAGACTGATTCTTATGGCAATATAGGTAATCTTACAGGTGTCTTTAATAACCACCAAATTCAAGAACTCTGCACACTTCCAGGGCTTTCCACCTATGGTAACAAGTGCTATCTGGTAAAAATAATTTGTAGTTTCTCTCTCCAGGAGTCCGTGCATCTTCTGGACAACAGAACAAGAAGATAGTCTAAGTATTAGGGAAAGGAATGGATGCGATGCAGTTGGAAGGGTCCACTCCAGGAGACCAAAACCTTAGCAGAACAGGCACCATTAGAGAGAGGAATTCTTCACCCAGGTCTCAACTGAAGACCCTAATGAGAAAGTGTAATTAATCTTAACTTGATCCAACTCATAGGCACTGTCACAGACCTCAAACTAATTCCCTTCTTGTATCATCATAAAAGAGCATGAACACACACACACACACACACACACACACACACACACACACACACACACACACGTGTTCATGCACACTCGCATACACATGAATATGAATGCCTACAAATACATCAATATTTGGTGGCATTTTAAAAGTTTGTGCCAGAGGGTATTTTTTAAAAATCCCTGTGGGTGCCACAGGTTGGGAGGGTGGCTGAAAGTACACTTAGGCAGTCTGTGCTCCAACAATATCTTCCTCCACCTGGGTGACAGGGTTCTGGCAGGCCTGGTACCTACCCAACATAGATGTACGGTTTTCTGTACTGAATATACATTGAGTGTACAAAAATAACCTGATTCCTTAGACATCTTCTTTCCAGTTACATGATAACCCTGGGCTCTCTGCCTTTGAATTCTTAGTCACTTTTTGACCTGAGCTGAAATAAAGTTCTTTGATATTTCACTATTTACCAAAGAATAAAATCATCGTAAGTTTTGAATGGTTTTGTTTGAGGTCTCTCCAAGGTCAATTCCTTCCTCCAAACCCTTGATGCTGCTTCCTTAGAAAAGAGATAATAGCTAGGAGATGTGAATGGAACTGCCTCAGCCTATGTCTTATAGAGCTAGACCTTGTACTTTAGCCTTTGCAATGCCTGGGTCACTGACTTATTAGTGCCTTCTTGCTGACACTAGCCAGTGGCAGCTGATAGCCCATGTTACGAGGCTCATGGAATGATGTGGAACGTTCAGAAAGGGAGTAAGAGTGAGTGACTTTGAGAATCCTGTTGTACCTAGGTTCCTAGAAACCACATTTAGACCTGAATATACACATGATATGGGGTAAGATGGAACCTGTTTTGAATCCATTTACAAACCACTGAAGTAGATGTCTGAATCTCAGTTGCCTTCATATTTAAACTAGTGAATAAAATGCTCACCTTTTAAAAAGTTCATTTATTTTTTACACTCCATATTCCTTTCCCTGCCCCCCATCTATCCTCTGACTGCTCCACATCCCATACCTCCTCCCCACCCACCTGTCTCCACTTGAATGCCCCCACCTCCTACCCCACTTGTTCTCTAAATTCCCTGGGGCCTCCAGACTCTTGAAGGTTAGGTGCATCATCTTTGAATGAACACAGACCCTCTACTGTATTTGTATTGGGGGCTCCATATCAGCTGGTGTATGCTGTCTGTTTGGTGGTCCAGTGTTTGAGAGATCTCAGGGTTCCAGATTAATTGAGACTCCTGGTCAGGATTGCTCTTCTCAGCTTCTTTCAGCCTTCCCTGATTCAACAGGGGTCAGGTGCTTCTGTTCACTGATTGGGTGCAAGTATCTGCATCTGACTCTTAGCTGTTTGTTGGGTCTTTCGGAGGCAGTCACGATAGGTCCCTTTTTGTGAGCACTCCATAACCTCAGTAATAGTGTCAGGCTTTGGGAGTAATCAACATTAGATGAGATAAAGCTTATGACGTGAGTCAAAATCAGCCTAAAGGCCTCTTTACCCTTGACTAATTATCTATAAGCAAATTTATCACATATTTGTTAACTTTATATTCTTTATCTGAAAATGGCTGTCTAGTAAGGAGCAGACACATAAATACCTGTGACAGTGCAGATGGGCACTATCTGTGGTCTCTGAGAGGGCCAGCCATACTTAACCAAGGTCTTAGTTTTTACCGTGGAGATTGACATGCATTTGGAAACCAAAGAAGGTGATGATGAAAGCTGACTTCCAGATAGTCATTTGAATATTCTTTTTTTTCCCCCCTAGGAACTCCGACTCTAAAGAAGATGAGCGATTCATCCAAAACCAACCAGTGCTGCCCTCCTCCATGCTGCCCACCAAAACCATGTTGCCCACCTAAACCGTGCTGTCCACAGAAACCACCTTGCTGCCCCAAGTCCCCATGCTGCCCACCCAAATCCCCATGTTGCCCACCAAAGCCTTGTACCTGTTCTCCCCCCTGTGTCTGTCCGGCCACCTGTCCTTGTCCGCTGAAACCACCATGCTGTCCGCAGAAGTGTTTGTGCTGCCCTAAAAAGTGCACTTGCTGCCCACAGCCACCTCCTTGCTGCGCTCAACCTACCTGCTGCTCTTTGGAGAACAAGACTGAGTCAGATTCTGATTCATCTGGCCAAACTCATGATAGGGGCGCTCAAACACCACAGTCCCCTCAAAGTACTCAGAAGAGATCAAGCAAGTAGACTTTCCCTGACACCATGCCCTTTTTCAAAGGGTATAGGATTACTACAGGTCAGGCTAAGACTATGTTGTAAAGATGCTGTTTTCACAATAACCAACAAGTCCACTCAACCATAAGCTACCATTGGACCTAACCATAGGCTACTATCGCAACTGGAAATGGAAGGTAGAAAAGGATAGAAACATCTTGTCTAGTGATCCTGACATTTAGATAGCAAAGAAATAAAGGAGCAAATAAAAAGAACATTGTTTCCCTCTCCTTCATTTATAAGTGAAGCTGTCTCACTAGTCTAGCCTAATGAAGTAAACTGAGTACATTCTAAGACCTGTAGAGACAGAAAACGTATGTACAAGGCACAAGCATTTGCTGAAAAGAGTAAGGCATACTCTTTGGTTAATTTTTTGCTGAGTTCTGTTGGGTTCAAAGGCCATGGCTTTGAACTCAGGGTCTTATTCAAGCTAAACAAATTCTACAGCTACATTTCTGGCTCCTGTCTTGCTTTTAAAGTGAAAGTTCCATATCACAGGAACCCTTTCAGTCCTAGGTAAAGGGCGGTGTCTAATTTCTAAACCACAATTCTCTGGAGAACTTTTGATTCTCGATGAAACAAACATCCATAATGCCCCAATAGGACCGCAGGGCCCTATCATGCTTTGGAAGCTTCAAAAACATAGGACTCAGCAAAATTAAGCTGGCAGCACCAGGTGAGGCCTCTGGTGTCACGCTGGCTCTGGCGCAGAATAAGCTGCTGTACGTCTCCTGGATCTGTTTCACACTTCAAAAGAGTTTGTGGCATAAAGGGATGAATCATTTTAAAGTATGAAACAGAGGGTCTGACAGGCCCAGCTCTTGTCACCCTTCCTGATGCCAGGTTCCTAGTTCATTCTAAACTGCCACGGTATTAAAGCAATTTGCTCTCAGACATTTTTCCATGCATCTGAGTGAGCAAGAAAGGTAGAAAGTAATCTACAATATCCATGCCCATGTCTGTCTGTGCTGCTTATGTGTGTGCCTGTGTCTATCTGTGCTGCTTGTGTGTGTGCGGAGTGGCGCACCTACCTTTTCTAAAGCCTTCACTTTGCATTTGCTCCTTTGTGCTGCTTGCCTAGCAAGATCTATTTTTGATCCTTTGACTTTGAAGTTTTAATTTTTTTTCATAGAATGAATGCTGAGAAAATTAGTCCTTCAAACCATGTCTCCCCAATGCCCCTAAGCATCACATGTGAAGAAGCCCAAACTGAGATATGTATATCTATAGTGTATACAATTTAAGTCCCTTGGACTTAAGGAAATTAAGTTTATTTATTGGTAAAAATGCACCTATGAAGGACAAAATGCTTCCCATTTAGTTTGTATAAACTGTGTAAACCTTCAGTAAAAAAAGGTGGGGGAAGGGACAGGATATTTCAGCAGTTTCCCAAGTGACTTACAATGTTTGGGTCATTCTAAGGTGGTTCTTAGAATATAGGCTGAATGGGTAAAATCTTAAGTACGGTCTAAAAATAAAATGTAAATATACACAACCATACTTCTCCATGTTGCCAAGAGCAAAAGAATGACAAATGGAGAGATGAAGATTATCATGCTATGTGGAATAAGCCAAACTCAGATAAATATCACAAGTTCTTGTATACACATAGCGTGAAAGCTGTAGGTGACTATTTGAATTAAAGGAATACCAGAAGGGAAGGCAAAGCAAACAAAAGTGGTAGGGTGAATATGAACAAAATGTGTGAAGGTTATTACATCATATACCAAAAATTATTTCCAGTCCTCAAAATTTCCCCCATTGCAGGGTTTAAGAAAGTTAAAAATCCACATGTCCACTTAGTAGCATAGTCTTTTGCCATACTGGTGTGAGTGTTGCCTTCATCCATAATTCAGGATGCAAGATGGCCTCTTGAAGAGAAGGAGAGAGTGTATTATAGGGCTTATTACCATGCTCAGGATGATAAGAGTGGGAGTAGATCTTGGCAGAACTGACCACAGGATCTAGTATTATAGAGGAATAGCACAGGAAAGCCTTTCACTATCGCTTCCCTACTGGGGTTTGGTCACAGCTGGGAAGACTCCATTCCTCACTCCAGATTTCAAATGTCACTCTCCCTGACACATAGAATAGCCCTTCTTGCCCAGTTCACATTCAACATAGCAGTCTCCCCTCCAAGCCAAATCAATATGCATTCTATATGCTCAGTTTGGGTCAATTCCTACAAGTATTCCAATATTTAAGCACATATCAAATTGTTCATTTCACTTTTATTCCTGATTAGAAAATTCATCAGAACATATATATGCTCTAGTTGATGGATATTTGGCTCCTTTCCAAGATTTGGCTGTTACAAAACTCTTATGAATCTCAGCACAGGTACTTCTGTAGTGGAGTATGAAAAATTAAGGATGAAATTATTTATTTTTGCTTAAAGTTATAGGTTACAGCCCGTCATGATGGAGAAATCAGAGATGCAGGACCATGGACATCTTGTTATACTCTCTTTGTAGAAAGAAAGGAGACTGGAACATGAGAGCTAGGACTCAGCTCAGTTTCTCCTTTTCATTCACCCTGTAAAAAGGTACCACCAACAAACTTTTAAGGTAGGTCTTTCCCTCTCAATTAAGTAAATCTAGACATGTGTAGAAGCTTTATCCTAGGTCATTTGATTCTTTCGAGTTTACAATCAAGATTGATTATCATAGGTTGCCTTTATCAAGATCCCTGAGTTCCACATTCCCTAACACAAAAGCCATTCATGATCTTATCTTTTAAAATACTTAATAGTATGTATATTCAATGGTACACAGTGTGATCATCTTATATTTTGGGTACATTGTGAAATGATTGCCAACTTCAAATTAACACCTCCATCACCACCCTTCCTGTGCCTGAGATATTCAGCACTTACTCATAACTGGAATTTTATGCTAGTTTATAAACATCTCACTCCTCTTACCGACTGCAGATTTAACTTTCTTATATCTTATACCTACAGCATTCTTTTTCACTATCTGCCTCCCCTTGCTGCTTCAAATAATAGTCTGCCTTCCAGGACCCTCCATCCATCTTCCTGCAGTGTTTCCTAACTTTAGGAAGTTATTTTAATTTCTCTGTTTCATTGACTTCCTTCACATCTCCATGATGTGGGAAAGTCTTACCTGTGGGGATAGTCTTCTAGCCTCTTTCTTCTTTTGTTAACATTCATTCCTTTGGCTATTTCTTCTTAGATAATGACTTCAAATATCATTCTCAGTCTATAACACAAACCTCTTTGCCTTAGTTTCTAATGTGAATCTCATACATGTGCTGTTTCAGAGCTCATAGCTGAGATTTCTCAGGAAGCTGCCCCTTCTGTAGTCCCTTTGTTTCAGTTAACCATGGCTCTATCCTATTATGTAGGACTAAAATGTCTGAATCATTGTTGGCTTCCAACTTAGGTTTTATCTATTTCTTCTGTTGTTAAAAATCACTTGTAATCTGACTTCATACTTTTATTGATACTACCCTACTTCTGAAATATCGATAAAATCATACACTTGCCTCTTACAGCTTCAACTGATTCTATTCTTGTCAGGAAGATGTTTTCAAAATGAAGTTAAAGGGCGTCACTGCCATGTTTCTCATTTCAGTCACTCCAAAAGCCAAAGTTGCTGAACGATTTTCCCTTCACAATCCACCTCTACTCACTCTACCAGCCTTATCTTATTCACACATGCCCATTCACATCAGCCTTCTTGCTGGTTCCAGAAGACTTTTGTCTAATATTATTTGCTGCACTATCTCATTCTCCTCCTCCATTTCAACTGGTACTGACTTTCTCTCTTTCTTCCTTTCTTTCTTCCTTTCTTTCTTTCTTTCTTCCTTTCTTTCTTTTTAGATTCTTGCTATGACTATTTCATTTAAAGTATCTCCCCATGTCCTAGACCTCATAAGCTTTTCTTGCCATGTTGTTCTACATAGAATTTAATAACATATGCTATAAGTGCCTGGCTTGTTTTACTTATTGCTGATATGCCACATGGGAATGAAATCTTCACACAGTAGAGATGTTTCCCTGTTTA
Organism: Mastomys coucha; assembly: GCF_008632895.1. Lineage (NCBI taxonomy): Eukaryota > Metazoa > Chordata > Mammalia > Rodentia > Muridae > Mastomys > Mastomys coucha. Next base: position 41,015,283 of record NW_022196898.1, on the reverse strand, counting down.
GTTTAATGTTGGACCACTATGGCCTAGAATACTGGCACAAGAATGCTGTCAGTCAACAGTAGTTAATGAAATCCAGTCACTAAGCAGAAGCTGAAAAAGGAATTTCCAGGAGAGATAATAGGAGTCTAAAGGTGCAGAAGTAAACAAAGGCGAAAGCAGAGGCTTATCTCAGGTTTGCCTTGCTTCCCAGTACCCCTCTTGCATCTCTGTGTTATCTTTTGTGAGCCAAAGGGTCATCCCCTTAGCATTCTCAGTGTGGTAGGGCATGTTTCAGGGGCGACTGGGCCTGAGATTCCTGGCAGAAATGCTAGGGTGGGGTGAGGGGTGAGTGAAGTTGGAGCAGAGCAAGCATATACTTGTCTGAGGGAGGAAGCTTGATTCACTGCACCCTGACCTCTATCCTCCCCCTGCCTTCTTCACTCTGCATGAGTTTTCTAGCAAAACCTGAATAGTAGGAAAATAGTCCTTTAGCTGCTCCAGCACTTTCCATCTTGTCTGCAATGTGGCCAGTAGTTCTGTCTTTTTCTATGGAAGTCCTAGGTGCCACTTCAGGAATGGAAACAGTGACCTGGGAACAGAGAACAAGACTTGATTCACTTTGCTAGTAGTGAGATGGCTGGCAAGTAAGATCAGGTGCTGTGAAATCTGGGCTACTCCTCTATAATAAGAAAGGGATTAAAAGATATTGAATGAGAGTGGATGGGATAAACAGGCTTGGAAGATTTATTTCCTTTAAATGCCTCTAGGGACACTTTCACAGCTCAGGGTCTGTTTGATACAGAGCATACATAGTCCAGAGGACTCCCTTGGGGTGGCATTGAATGCCAACCTTCTCTGTTAATAAGCCTGTCTATTTATTAGGCAAGAAGTTCCCTGAGATAGGTCTGTTCTAAAACAGGCTTCTTGAGGCCATGTATTGTATCCCTCTGTCAGACTGGAAGACAGACTAGGGTCCTCAGCATCCTGGCATACATGAGATTCAGAGACCTGTAACCTCTTGGCTGAGTGACCCAGTTTGAAGTGTGTGTAAATGAGCGGGGGAGGAAGGTTGATAAGCAGGATTGATTTGCTGCCCTGCGTAAGAACGACTCATCTGAAGACCAAGAGTTTTATATGGCTTCATGACAAATCATCTACAAATACAGAGAACAAATGAATGGGGTCAGGAAAGGGCCACACTGGGGAATGTTCTACCAGAGGCTCACCAGGTCTAGGATGTCAGTTCCTATTAGTACAAGCTACTCCAGAAACAAGCATTATTTCCAGATCCCCTTCTTAGCACATACACACATTCATCTGACCTGGATCTAAGTGCTTTCTATAGCCACTCTCAGAAGTAATTTTGAGAGCAATTAAGGAGTCAGGAGGCAGCTGGGACAGGATCAGGTGCCCCCTGCACACACCCTAATAAGCAAGAAAGAAGTGGTAAACTAGAGCCCCAGCCTACTTCTATGTATTTGTATGACAATTTAAAGATTCTCCTGGCAGAGGCTCCATGAATGGACTTCTATGACTGCCATTCTATTACCACTGCTGTGTCCCTCACCCAATCTTTCACTCTAGGACCTAGGCACTCCCTGTCTGTTCTCTACTACACTAGACCTCTCCCACTCCTCAGGCAATGCCTGTACATACACACAACCTAAAACCTTATACTCCGTGTCTCTTATGGCATCCATCTTATCCATTCCTTCATTTTCTCTGACTGATATAGTCCTTTCCATCCTTCCCTGACCCATCACACTAGGACTATGCACACACTCCTCATTCTATTCCTTGAATTATTTTTCTATATCAAATCTTAATCCCAAATCACTATTTCTCCTCTGCCTACATGGGCCCCCCAGACCCATCCATGTCCCATCATGCTCTTGGAATACAAATCCATTTTAATTTATTACCCCACTGGGGGCAAACATGACCTTGTTAGAGAAAGAAAGATGCCATGGTATTCTATGATGTGCTACTTGTCATTTTAGGCCCAGTAGCAGGCAATAGATAGATCAGAAAATTAGAAGGCAAATGACTTTGTTGCTCTGATACAATATTTTGCTTTCTTTTCTTTTTTTTCATTCTTCCTTCCCTTCCTCTCTCTCTCTCTCTTTCTCTCTCTCTCTCTTTCTCTCTCTCTCTCTCCCTCTCTCTCTCTCTCTCCTTTCTTTTTGGTGAGACTCATGTGTTCCAGCCTATTTTGAAACTTATTATGTAGCCTGAGCCTGGCCTTGAACTACTGATTCTCTTGCCTCTTCCTATCAATTGCTGGGATTATGAAAAAGGCATGATAAACTATGCCTGGCCAACGCTTCATGATTTTCAAGAGAAGAATAAGAAAATAAACCTTGATCATCTTTAAAAATTTGTTTCCTAAAAATGCTCTTATTGGGCAAGTAGCACACTATATGAATATCATCCAACATGTGTAATGACACCCAAAAAGAAAGCAGCCAGTATCCCGAGCACCAATCATATATTAAGTATACCTATTGCCTCACCAAATCCTTACAGGAACTTATGACTTAGAGGATGTCTCCGAAGTCATGTACTGAAACCCGTCACACTGATCAAATCCTATTAAGGAGCCTGATAGGGATGAGATGCCATCAGAGCAGCAGCCATGGTGTCTGGCTTCCACTTTAGCCCTAGCTTACTGTAGAACTTGGACAGCTCGAGCTTCTGTTTTTCAGACTTAGTCCCTATCTGTTTAGGAAATGGACCCCAACAACAGAGATAATGTTCTCTGAAGAAGCTGCAGCACTCTAAACTCTTCAGAGGCAAGTTTTCAGAAATCAATTTATTCTCTGACAATTTCACACATTTTGGTCACATTCATCCCTTCACCTTCTCTTATCCTCTGTTCACTCCTGCCTTCATTCACTTTTGCTAACCAAGTCTCCACCCCATTCTTTTTTGGGGAAGGAAAAGGACAGAGCATTCCCTTTCTCCTCTACTCAAAGTATGAATCTCCCACTCCACCAAATTTCTTTTCTCCCCAAACCAAAATAAGAGTCAAGTTTTTGTTGTTCTTGCCATCATCAGGAGGAAAACTGGGTATGTTCTATAGTCACACTACTAAAAGGGAAGGGCCAGCATTGGAGACCTAAAAGTGAGAATGAACAATTTGGCAGGCCAGCTGCCACCAGACAAAGTGATATCAGGCAAAGCAGGTCAGCTCATGCAGGTACACACCAAAGTCCAGAAAGGAAAAAAAATCAGTCCTGTGTTAATTCATCTCATTTCCCTCAGACTCATTCTCTCTGGAGGGTGAGAATTTCAACTGAGAAAACAGGGTCAGGTTCAGCAGGCAACAGAGGCAGGCAAGGAAGACTCCAGAGGTATAAGGGGCAGGCAGGGCAAGCTGCAGATGGAGGAATGGTATAGAAAACAGTACCTTGATGAGCAGAGGAAAGGAGCTCATCATCCTCTGAGCTGCTCTACACTAGACAACTATAGACAGATGCTGCAGGACAATGCAAGATGGGAATATTTTGGCCCAAATCATCCCCCTGAGACCATCATCTTTCCAGTACTAGAAACTCATGAAAAGCTATTCTTAACAATTCTACTGCCCTCCAGCACAATTTATTTCCAAAATTAATTCTTTTATGCCCCCACCCCATGTACAAATAACCAATAACTAAAACAGGCTGCTCAGGAGGAGAGATAAATCTAGTATTTTCTTCTTGTAAAAGAGATGGCTGGGATTTAAAAAAAAAAAAAACCTGAGGCACATCTAGGTCAGGGCCTCTTCATGAGTTATGGGAAAGCTCACCTTCATTAAACTGGGCAATTTGTATAATTTGAATTGTATAGTTTCTTGGACTCATCACAAAGGTCTGAGAGTTATAAAGTCAGTCACAGAACACATTGAAAAAAATTGCCTTATTAATATGCATTCCCAGCCCCTAAGTGGGGAAATCCTAGGGCAGAATATGGGGCCTTTGAGCATTAGAAGTCTGGGGCTTCTTCAACCCCTCCTGCAACTACACACATGATTTTGGGCTTTATCCTCTGCCCTCATTCCTACACCCTAGCTTTACCCAGTGGTTAAACACTCATGCACGCATACTGTATTTTCTGAGTTATCATTCTCTGAATCAGCGGGTGGGAGGCAGATTGTGCAGATACTGAGCCTCTGGGAACCCATAAGACCAGTGTGACTTCTTGAACAGTCTGCTGCCCTGGCACTGTCACAGGTTGAGGAGAGACAAATTCTTCCTGTGTGAGGTCAGAAGTAGAGCATACGTGCTCGTGTGAGAATGCTTGGTTACTTCTTCTGGAAGGGTGGGGAATGCTTTCTTTGCTATAGAAAGTAGTATACTTCATCTTCTACAGAGGAGTGTTCAGGATGCCTCATGGCTCTGGGAATAGAGAAAGCCTGGCAAACTTGTTTTAGAGGACAGGGGGATCATGCCAGTCCTCTATCAGTTTAAAGAATACACCCCGGAAACATAGGGAATTTAGTGTTGTAAACAAATCTGCTTAAGACGAAGATTTGATGCTCATCAGGACAACTATGGGGAACTGGAAAACTTCTCAAGACTAATTAGAAATGAGGTTTTATCTTTACATTATTTTACTATATTATTTTTGTATTATCTCACAAAAAAGTGTTAATGGATGAACTCCACAAAATAAGCTATTAACTGAGCACTAGAGACAAAGTATAAGCTACAATTCAGCCTTATTTTCCTGACACACATTTTCACACACATGAAGATAAGTTGAAATTAAAATACTAGAAAGTTGTTATCTGTAGATATGAGATTTGCTGTCATGTATTCCTTCAATTAATACTGATTAATGTTTTAGTGTATGAACTGATTTTGATAGGTCCTCGGGACTATGGAAAGCACACCCAGTATATTTCTCTCATGGTATAACTTGTTTTTTCAGTGGAAGATAGATAATAAAAATGAAATAAATGTAGATAAAATAACTAAATTTTATTAGTTAATTAAAGCTAAAGGCAATCTAATAGGGTAGTCAGAGGAGTATGTTGGTCAGACCCCACCATTCCTGTCAGAGCCTGAATATATGTCACAGCACTGAAAGGGAGCCTGTTGGTAGAAGGGACAGCAGCAGGTGCATAGTCCTGAGGCAAGGCACTTTGGATGCGCCCTAGGGACAGAGGACCTGGAGAGAGATTGTAGCATACATGTCAAAGAAAGGGTAACATGTGCCAAGACAAAGACAGAGGTCACATAAGCCAGGGCTTTTTGAGTACAGTAGTGAATCTGAATTTTATCAGATGTGTGTTAGGCCACCATGAGCATTTTGAAGGTAGGTGGATGTTTAAATTCCCACTCTATAATGTTTTCTAATCTATTTTTAGGAAATATTTTCTAATGGTGGCCTTAATACCAGCATTCAGGAGGCACAGGCTGGTGTATCTTTGAATTTAAGGCCATCCTGCTTATAGAGCTAGTTTCAGGAAAGCTAGGGGTACACAAATAGACTATGTCTAGAAACCTTGCCCCCTGAAAGAAAGAAAAAAGAAAGAAAGAAACAAAGAAAGGAATGAAGGAAGGAAGGGAGGGAGGAAGGGAAGAAGGAAGACAATGTTCTGAGGTGGCAATGGACAATTTGGTTCTGAGCTTCTGTGGTATACATTTCCAAAAATAATTACAGAAAGTGTTAGTAATCGTCATGAAATGCAATGCATTCATCATCTCCCATTGCTACTCTTTTCTATTTCCCTTGCCTGAAGTGAACCAGGAGACTTTACTAGCATGGTATCATTAGGAACTTCTATAAACACACTTTGGGTAAGATGTGGAGGCTGGGCAGTCTGTGGCATAAAGCAGGAGGAATATAAACCTCCTTCTTCCATTTAATTGATCTTTCTCAAGATATGGCATATGTCCTTACAGAATCAAGTTATGTTATATTCAAAGTACAGATGGGCTCATAGCACAATAGCATGCTTACCATATGTCCCTTCAGACGTGACTCCTTATTGTACCATAGATCTTGGCCTGGCTATCCCCAAAACCACAAATTTTCTCATTCTATGCCCTTAGAAATGAATACACTAAGTGTATTAGTCAGGGTTTCTATTCCTGCACAACATCATGACCAAGAAGCAAGTTGGGGAGGAAAGGATTTATTTGGCTTACTTCCACATGGCAGCCAGTACAATTGACCCCTTGTCAACTTGACACACAAACACATCACTATTAAGCCTCAACCCTTATGTTCTTATTCATCCCCAAGATCTAAAGTCCCACAGTCTTTACATATAAAATTCAAAGTCTCTTAACTGTGGGCTCCACTGAAATACGTTCTTCCTCCAGAGGGAAAAATATCAGGGCACAGTCACAATCAAAAGCAAAACCAATGTCTGGGATCCAACTCTCGATCTTCTGGGCTCCTCTAAGGGCTTAGCCGGTCACTTCTCCAGCTCTGTCCTTTGCAGCACACAGCTTGTCTTCTGGGCTCCAGACGCCTGTACTCCACTGCTGCTGCTGTCCTTGGTGGTCATTCATGGTACTGTCATCACTAAAACACTGTCTTCCGCTGTAACTAGGCTTCACCAATAGCCTCTCATAGGCTTTCTTCATGGTGCCAAGCCTCAGATCCTTTGCATGACCCCTTCAGTCCTGGGCCATCAATTGCAAACCAATGCTGCCCCTTCACCAATGGCCTTCCATGGCCTCTCACTGTGTCGAGCCTCAGCTGCTCTTCATGACCCCTTCATGCCTTCAAAACCAGTACCACCTGGGTGACTCTTACACATTACCAAGTCCTGCTGCACTACAAGGTACAACCTTGGCTATCTCTGGAACAGTCTCTTTGCTCTCAAAAAACACTTCCCAGAAGATGTCACCTCAATGATACTGGTCTCTTCTTAATCGCCGCTAATTCCTTAGCTCCAGCTAACTAGCATCAATAGTTCCAGTAATGCAAAATTTTAACTTTAGTAGTTCTAGTATCTTGTTAATCATAGCTGATACTTCAGCCCCAGCTAACCAGAACCACAGAATCTTCACATTCAAAACAACATGGCCCTGATAAGAGTCTTTAATCTTCCCTCTGAAATTTCACAAGCCAGGCCTCCATCTCTGCACTATTCTCAACATGATCTTCCAAGCTCCTACACAACATCCCATAGAGCTCTTAACAACTAATGGCTCTTCTAGCTCAAAGTTCCAAAGTCCTTCCACAGTCCTCCCCCAAATATGATCAGGTTGTCACAGGAATACCTCACTAGTTTAGCGCTAGAAATGGGAGCCCTGGGGATGTGGGGGTTTGCTGCCTAAGTTATCGGGTGACTCAGAAAGGAAGGAAGTTGACCAACTGGAGTGGTGAAACCAGTCCACCACCCCCAGCCTGAGAAGGATGGTAGGCGGGAACAATATAAAGGGCCCCATTGGTTGGTCACTCAGCTCAAGACTCTGCTGGAAGCCTCTGCTTTTTCCCTTCTGTGAGTTTGGTGAGTGTTTGCTGCTGGGGCCTTAGTTAGTCCTGTAGGCTCCCAAAAGGCCAGAACATGCCTGTGGGTGTCTGCTTAGAGTTGGGGTAGATACTGCTCTGAGCTAGATTCAGCTGTATTACTTATCCTCTAAGGAGGCAGAGAGGTGTGCAGAGGGAAACAGGCTGTGGTACTTTTTGTATTGAGAAAGCCATGGAAGCCAGGAGTGGAAAAATTCTATTAGAAGTACAAGACTTGGAATAACAAGCTCCAATTCTCAGTGACTCTCATGTGGCCCCTCACACTTCAACCGTAGTCCTGGGACTACAGCTCACATTCAGAAGATCAAAGAGAAATGAGCCTTCAGACTGAATAGGGCAACCTGCTAATTTTGGGAGAAAAAAAAAAACAAAAACAAATTTAAACCCAGAGAGACTATGTGAGCTGCCCAGAAATCCAGTATTTTTGTGGAAGCTGGGCCTGCAATGTGCTAGGTGACTCCAGTCTGAGGCTGCTACAATACCAGGTTCCTTTCAGCACAGAATCCCAGCTCTCCTTCAGCACAGGCTCTAAGCTTTCCAGAGCTCTGGAGTCCTCTGTGAGACTCTTATTTTTCTAAGGTTTCCTTCACACTGTGATAATCACAGAAACTATCTTTCCAGGATCCAGGAAAAGACCAGACAAAAGCAAATTAATTAACAGGCAGCCTATTCTTGCAGAACCTCTTTGTAAAATGACTCCTCCAGTGAACAAGAGAGCTCACTGGATAGCATGTCCTTGCCCTCACCATTTCCACCCTGACTCTTTTCTGCTTCTGGGATTCACAGCCTAAGGAAGTGCTAGAGTGCCCTGTTCAGGAGTAAGGATGCCAAAAATCCGGGGCATTATGTATAATCTGTATATTCAGCAGTTCCTCTATTTCCCTTGCCTTCAGTCCAACCTCTGACCTTCCTGCTTTTCAGTTTGATCTACAGAAGCTTCCAAGATGTCCCATCAACACACACTACCAGTGACTGTTCCAGCTGCGGTTCAGGAATCTCTGAAGACTGTGTGTTCTCCAGATCATACCCAGCAGGAACATACAAAGCAACCAACTCCACTTCCTGCACAATGCCAGGTCTTCACTGAGACTCAAGAGAAGGGCTTTCCCAAACATGAGAAGGGGACAAACCCTGTCAAGGATCTGCCTGAGCAACATTGTGAGCACCACCAGCAGGCAGGGCCACAAAAACAGCAGCTGCAGGCAGAAAAGCCACAGCAGCAGTTGCAGGAACAGGAACTGCATCCAGAGAAGCAGCAGCCACCACAGGAATCCCAGGGGCTCCTGTGCCTGGGACAGCAACAGCAGCAAGAGCCACAAGAGCAAGAACAAGACCTCAGACAGCACTACCAGCAGCAGCAGCAGCAGCAGCAGCAGCAGCAGCAGCAGCAGCAGCAGCAGCAGCAGCAAGATGTGCTAGAACCACAGGAGCTGCATCTGGGACAGGACCAGAAGGAGAAGCTGCAGGATCCAGAATTGCATCTGGGTCAGCAGCAGAAAATTCCAGAGGAGCAGGAACTGATTCCAGGAGAAAAGCAGCAAAAGCTGCACCTGGGACAGAGGCATCAGGAGCCACAGGAGCAGGAGCTGCACCTGGGACAGAGGCATCAG
>NW_022196898.1:40998826-41006160 GCF_008632895.1 Mastomys coucha | reverse complement strand
GGCATCAGGAGCCACAGGAGCAGGAGCTGCACCTGGGACAGAGGCATCAGGAGCCACAGGAGCAGGAGTTGGACCTGGGACAGAAGCAGAAGCAACAGCAACAAGAACAGAAGCTGCAGTTGGGACAGCACCAGAAGCAGAAGCTGCGTGAACCGGAACTGCACCTGGGAAAGCAGCAGCACCAGGAGTCTCAGGAGCCAGACCTGCACCTGGGAAAGCAGCAGCAGCAGGAGCGACATGAACCAGACCTGCACCTGGGAAAGCAGCAGCATCAGGAGCCACATGACCCAGAACTGCACCTGGGAAAGCAGCAGCATCAGGAGCCACATGACCCAGAACTGCACCTGGGAAAGCAGCAGCAGCAGGAGTCTCAGGAGCCAGACCTGCACCTGGGAAAGCAGCAGCAGCAGGAGCCACATGAACCAGACCTGCACCTGGGAAAGCAGCAGCACCAGGAGTCTCAGGAGCCAGACCTGCACCTGGGAAAGCAGCAGCAGGAGGAGTCACATGAGCCAGACCTGCATCTGGGAAAGCAGCAGTATCAAGGGACTCAGGAGCCAGAACTACACTTGGGAAAGCAGCAGGAGTCACATGAGCCGGATATGGCAGAGGATCAGAAAGAGAAGCAGAAACTTTGTGAGCCAGAACTGTACCTGAGAAAGCAGCAGCACTGGGAGCCACATGACCCAGACCTGCACCTGGGAAAGCAGCAGCACCAGGATTCTCAGGAGCCAGACCTGCACCTGGGAAAGCAGCGGGAGTCACATGAGCCAGATATGGCAGAGGATCAGAAAGAGAAGCAGAAACTTTGTGAGCCAGAACTGCACCTGGGAAATCAGCAGCAGCAACAGATAGAGCATGAAGGCTGTCAAGGATCAAAAAGCCTGGGTCAGTCTCTTAAGCAAGAGAAAGCTTCAAGGGGGCAGCAGCTGGATGGCTCACACCTAGAACAGGACCCGGAACTCTTGGACCAGCCACTGGAGCAAGAACTAGGAGAGAAAGGTGAACAACGGGAAAGGAAGAAACATGAATTGGAGAACCTGACACAGCAGAAGCAGATAGTACCAAGCACTGACCGAGTCCAAGAGACTAAGCCAGTCCAGCCAGTGAAAGAAGACTTTGCTCACTACAGAGAAGCAGCAGCAGAACCATGAAGTGCAGTGAAGCCAAAACGAAAGCAGCCATTCCAGTGTCCCACAGACTCTCCAACCATCCCACATAAGGGAAGAGAGCCATCTACATTTCCTTAAGGTCCCTGACTGGCCTACTCATCCATGAATCTATCTGGCCCTGACCATCTTCTTGTCTATGGCAGGCTGGGTACAAGATATTATGGTCCAGGATCTACCCCAAGAAGCCCAATCTCAACCTTAGATATCACAGCCTCTTCCTGAGGCAGGAGGTGGGGGAAAAGGGGAGGCCTGTCAGTAGTTAGCAACTCTGATGTCACTCATAGTGCTGTGTCAGACTCAGTGAATCTGCACAATGTCTAATAAATCCTAAAATCCCGTGGTCCTGTACTAACTTTAGCCTTTTCTTGTCTGCTTCTCATTATATTTAACAGACTCTTTTAAAAAAAAAATCACAAAAAACGAGCTCAATGCGCACCAGTTGTGACTAGAGGCTTTGCCAATGATGGTCTATTAACCTTCATTCAATATCTTTGTGCACTAGTCAGACTCCAATCTTAGTCCACAGCAGAGCACAGCTCTCTGTTTCTCATCTCAGTTTAACTCCACATGAGAGGAGGAGAACTAGAACTATGCCTAGGATGTTTAGGCTCCACTTATGGGTTCTGATAAACATCTCTAGACCTTACTTCCTGGGCTTTCTTTTTTCCTTTTCCATTAATTAATTTATTTATTCATTTTACATCCTGATTGGTGCTTCCTCCTGATCCCCCCCCACAGGGTTTCTCCCCCACCATTCCCTTCTTCTCTGAGAGGAGTGGAATTACCCCTGTGTATCCACCCAGCCTGGCTCATCAAGTCTCTGCAAGGTTAGGTGCATTCTCGACCACTGAGGCCAGACAAGGCACCCCAGGTGAGGAACAGATTCCACAGACAGGCAACAGTTTTAGGGACAGCCTCTGCTCCAGTTGTGTGTGGGTGGGGTGGGGGCACATGGATACTGAGCCGTATATCTGCTATCTATGTGCCAAAGGCCTCTGTCCAGCCTGTCTATGCTCTGTGCTTGGGGGCTCAGTCTCTAAAATTAATTGTAGTATATGCTGTAAAAAACCATTTTTAAAAGTACAAAAATGACTCTGAGCTAGGTCCTCTGCCTATGGTTTTGTACCTTGGTGTTCTCATGGGATTCCCAACAGTATGAGTGTGTGTGTGTGTGTGTGTGTGTGTGTGTGTGTGTGTGTGTGTATGTGGTGTTTCTAACTCATTTACCTATGCTTAAGAACCTTTTCCTCCTACTGCGCTGCCTTGTCCAGCCTCGATATGAGGGCTTGTGCCTAGTCTTTTTGCATCTTGTTAGGCCATATTTGCTGGTTGTCCCTGTCCTTTATTTTGAAGGGAAATGGAGGAAGAGAAGACCTGGTGAGAGGTAAGGTTAGGGGAGGGACTTGGAGCAGTGGAGAAACTGCAACATGTAATGTATGAGAGAAAAAGAAAAGAAAAAACAGTACAAAATGTTAAATTATTCCTTGTCTTTTATATCATACCAAATTAAAACTAGAATCAATAGCCAAAGAAGCCTCAGAAACAACACAAATATTTAGAGACTGAAGAATACAAAAGTGTGGGTCACTGAGGAGTAAAGATTACAGAAAAAAAATTCCTAGAATGATTGTAAATGATAGAACAATCTAACAGATCTCTGGAATAAGGCAAAGCATTTCTAGGGAGAAGTCATAGAGATCTCAATTAATCTAAAAATGAGCTAAATTAAGATTCTAGAAAAACAGGGGGTCAAAACAGAATGCAGTACTAGAAATAAAATATAAAGCAGAAATTAATGAAATAGATATTAAAAGAATAATATATAAAAATCAACCAAGATTCAGGTCTTTGAAAAGATTGATAAGATTTAAGATACATATGCAAGCAATATTATAAGGACAAAATAGGTTACACTTAAGATTATACCTGTACATACAGATGTGCACACAATTGCAACTGATGAAAGAACAGCTCACTAAATTTGAGGAAATCAGGGAGGCGTTTATAGTAGAACTTGGAAGGACTTCCTACTTTTCTAGAATCTTAAGGCTCAGTTTTAGATTGTTTGAGATCTCTATGATTTATCCCTAGAAATGCTTTGCCTGTATCTCAGAGATCTGTTAGATTGTTCTATCATTTACATTCATTCTAGGAAATTTTTTTCTGTAATCTGTACTCCTCGGTGACCCACACTTCATTCAAAATTGTATTGTTCAGTCTCCAAATATTTGTGTTGTTTCTGAGGCTTCTTTGGCTATTGATTCTAGTTTTGTAAAGTCTATAGTCAAACTGGGAAAAAGAAACATAAAAAGTAGCCATCCAATTTGACAAGCATCATTTTTAAAGATGCTCCAACATCTTTAGATCTATGTATCTTAAAATGCACAAAACAAATCTCAATGGATCAAAGACCATAATTTAAAATTTGAAAGCTTCTCCCACTCTGAGGGCCTGCAACTTCCCTAGCTTGGATCCTTATAATCCACACACAGTGTGGAGACACAGGAGCTTCTAGCTAGTTCATCCAGAGATGGACTGAATCCCATAGTGCCTGGTCTCAGGATAGTGACACAGAGGAGTCATTGAGGTCTACCCTGGCTTCAGGGAGAAGATACTAAGGACATAAAATTCTCTAGCTAATTTCCTCCATCATGGTGAACAACATACTAAATATAAATCTGCGATTTTCTTGGGCATTGGTCCTTAGTTCTGAAACACCTACATAATGCAGACTGACTTGTAGCAAAACTGGAGCCAGGGTGCCACCTACAGCTCAAACACTGGCAAGACAAGAACAACCAATATGTATATTCTGACATCTTAGATTCTTCTGTCATGTTCATTTGATATAGGGTGTAATCGAATTCCTTTGGATACCGCATACTGACTTTCTTCACTGATGATGTGTATGCTGGTGACAGTGTGCTGTTGAAGTCTTTTATGCGTGCTGTATTTCAGCTAAGCTCTCTCGTTGGGCCTTGGAATTACCACATTTTGTAGTTAGGTACTTTGGTATGAGGTATGTATTTGGAATTCCTCGTTCTTCTTCCTGAATAGACCATTCTTATAGAATGACCTTGTCTCCTTTCTGATTTTGATTGAAAGGTTTTTTTTTTTTTTAACCTAAGCATAGATGCTCCTACTTTATTGGGGTTCCATTTGTTTGAAATATCTTCTTCAAATCCCTTGAATATCAATCCACTTGTGCCTGGATAGAGTTGGGCTTCTATTGTGTGCCTTATGGTTTAATCTTTTTTTTTTTTTTATAAATTCGCTTGATCTATTCTTTAAATTGGCACTCTTAACTCGTGTGATTACGATGCTCATTGATAGGTGAGGTCTTATTAGAGGCATTTCGTAGTTTGACTTTGTTACTTTGCTGTGTCTTTTCTTTCCTCTTTTTCAGCTTCTTGTGTGGGTACATACTTACTTTTATTTTAATTCCTTGCTGGTGTTTTTAGTTTGTCAGTCACAGATTTTTGTTTCATGTGTTGTTCACATGATACATAAAGAGACATCTTTTGATTATGACAAGTTATTTTGAATGATAACATCATACAATAAAAACTAAAACTTAAAAATCAAATATAGCAGTAAAGAAAGGGAGGACATGTGCTAATGAGACACTATCCTTGAGCTCCATTTGCCAAGCATGCTCAGTGTCTGATGACCTGGTTATGTCTTTGAATCTTATCACATTAATTTACCTTTTGCTTCAATTGTTTGTACTTTGGTTGTCACACCAAGCCTATGAATGCTTTTACAATGCTAGGGCACTATGAATCTGCTTTTATGGTTACTCTTACCAAGGAATTTCAAGCTTGTGTTTTCCTCTAACTCATTAACACCCCTGTCAGTTCAACAAACTACCATTAGCATTCCTTACAGAGCAGGTCTGTTGGTGATACATTTTTTAAAATCTTTTTCTGTGTCTAGAAGTGCCTTTATCTCACCTTCATTTCTAAAACATCATTTTGTTCACGTCAGCCATCTTCCTCAGTACAGTGCAGATGGCATAGCACCCTCTTCTGGCTCCTGAGATCTCTGCTCTCAAGCGTGTTTGCAAACTCCTCTATGCTGTTTATTTCCTTTGTTAACCTGAGAAGCTTTGTCTTTAGTAGAGAAAATGCTTAGTCAAGTTCTGCACAATACGAATTGCAGTTGTGTTTTACTTGGATATCTGGACTCTTATACATGTTTGGGAAGTTTTATCTTGAAGTAAGGATTCTACACCTTTAGCATCCTCTGATTCCCCTTAAATTTTAAGGGTATGAATATTTGCCTCTGTGTGTGTGTGTGTATGTGTATGTTTGTGTGTGTGTGTTCCAAAATTTCCATAATATCTCATACCTCCTCTCTACAAAATAAACTTTTTCATAAGCCCTTGCTATAAAAATCACCAGTCAGTTATGTTGTGCTCTATATTCTGCTCTTAACGTTTTTCTTTTTGGATTTTCTTTATGTTCCATTCTGTATATTAAAATTTTCAGCTTAAGTATTTTTGTTCTTTAACTTTCATATTTCTCTGCAAAGTTTCTGATAAGACTGCTGCATTTTTCCTCTGTGTTCTCTTAAATGTTCTTAACTTTCTTTGAAGGAGTTGTTTTATATTTCCTGTCAGAGAATTTGTGCACACTAGTTAGCATCTGCTCCATTCTGAAGGACACTTTTGAGAAGTCATGTTTCCCTGATGATGCTTGGTCCTTGATTGCATGCACCATGACATGCAATGAAGTATTATCTGTTGCAGTCCTTGTATTCTGGCTTGGTTTGCTCTCTCTTTTCAGAAATTTGAAGCATGCTGATTATGTTCTTTGACATTGAAATCACTTTATGACTTCAGCACTAGAAGCTGCTGTCATAGTGTCAAATCTTTTAGAAATCCAGGTCCAGCTTAGTCTATAGTTGTAGTTGGTGATTTTTTTTCAACTTGAGCAAGGCGTCTTTGCTGCCTCTTTCTTCAAACCTCTACTCTGATACCATTGTAGACTTTAGTGCTTTGTTCATCATCAGTGACATGTGACTATGAATCATAGAATTCTATCCAGTGCTGAGTAGATTTACCATATGTCACCAGCTCCAGTCTCCTGCTTAATACTTGCAACCATCCATGCCACAGTATTCTGCCAAATCTGTGACAAAAGCCTGTGGAGCTCAATACACCGCTGAATAAAACTAAGGTCCACATTGCTGTGTTCTTCTTATTTCTTAGATGGATATATGGCCCAAGGTGACTGAATTTTGCATTATTCAGTTCATTTATCCCAAATCATAGAAAAGTAAAAGGTACATAACATGTAGTGAGAAATCTCTGCTGGTTTTTAACTACCATTCAAAGCAAACTTTATAATTTGGAGAGTGAGGAGGCCTGAAAAGATTACTATAGTGAGTGACTTTTAGCTTATATTCTTTGGATAATTTACAAACAAAAATGAATCAAAATAATTTTTAAGCAATAACCTACCAAGGAGTGGAGCACCACACTGTTAAGGATTGCAAAAGGAAAGAGCATCCAAGAAGCTTAGTCTATATTCCACACTTTGTTTTTCCCCCTACCCACTAGTACTATTATATGTATCTGTAAGACTGATATTGAATAACTCTGATACTTAAGAAAGCATCCACAAAAGTTTAAGTAACTAGGTTTTATATGTGGGAGGACTTCAAATATATAGTGATACATGCGTCTCTTAAAGATTTAGAGTGAGTAGAAACATACCCTAAATATACGAATGATTCTACAAACAGCAATTGTTATTGAGCATTGGGGACAGGTTAGTCAGTGTCAAATGTATACACATATCTCATCTTCCCAGCACAACAGCACCTGAGGTATAGACAGGACAAGTTGCTTGCTCAAGGTCACTCTGTTAGTCACTGGGATTTAAACTCAGCTGTGCTCAGGTCAAGATACCATTTCCATAGTGAATGCTTTGCAATCCTCAGAGATGATCTATAGGTTCCTAAATGGTCTTCCATGGGCAGGAGGCATGTGACTGGAACTTTGAAGACTAGAAACCAGTGGACAGAGAACAAATAAGAGATACTAAGAGAGCTCTTAAGGAGAAACATCTAAGTGAGATGTGAGAAACTCTGTTGATGAATGGAATAGGGGACATGTAGGAGAGGGAGAGGGAGGGAGAGGGAGAGGGAGGAGAGGAG
>NW_022196898.1:40984595-40998654 GCF_008632895.1 Mastomys coucha | reverse complement strand
GAAAAGGGAGAGGGAGACGGAGAGGGAGAGGGAGAGGGAGAGGGAGAGGAGAGGGAGAGGGAGAGGAGAGGGAGGAGAGGGAGGAGAATGAACCACTGGGCTTGAATGCTATTATGGACTCACTGTGATCTTCTGTAAGGTCTAGTTACAGTGATGGAGCAGATTTTGTTTTGTTTTATTTTGTTTTGTTTTGTTTTTGTTTTTAAATATTTAAGTAGGCAGTTTTCTATTATGTCATTTAGAAAATGACAATATCATTCTTCCCTGTAGGAAACTATGACTTCCATTGCTATGGGCTTTGGACCAGGTTCAGATACAATTAGAAAGCAGTTGGTTGGCCCCATAACAATTATGCCACAATTACTCGGTGGGCACAGCTTGCCTAGCAGGTTTACCAGGATTAGACTATTCAAGTTTTATAGCTGGGTAAGACTGCTGATGCACCCCCACCCCTCCTCACCTCCAGCAGCAAACATAACATTTTCTAGCACTTTGAGAGCTAGTCAGTAGGCAGGAAGCTTTCAGATTAGTTCTAGCTTGATTTCTTAATGTTTGTAACCCAATAATATAATGTTTTCAGCAATAGAATCTTGCTTTCTGTAACTATATTTTTTCTTTCTCAATTTAATATTTATTTATTTATTTAGGCCTGACTTGTTTTTTCTTTTTTGCCCTTCCTTTTTAAAATTTATTAGATATTTTCTTTATTTATATTTCAAATGTTATCCCCTTTCTGGTTTCCCCTCCACAAAAACCCCCTATCCCATCCCCTACTGGCTCACCAACCCACCCACTCCTGCTTCCCTGTCCAGGCACTGGGGCATCGAGCCTCCTCAGGACCAAGGGCCCTCTCCTTCCATTGATGTCCAACAAGGCCATCCTCTGCTACATAAGCAGCTGGAACCATGGGTCCCTCATTGTGTACACTTTAGTTCCTGGGAGCTCTGAGGGGTACTGGTTTGTTAATATTGTTGTTCCTCCTATGGGGCTATAAACCCCTTCAGTTCCTTGTGTCCTTTCTCTAGCTCCTCCATTGGGGACCTTGTGATCAGTCTAATGGTTGGCTAAGAGCATCCACCATGCATTTCTCAGGCACTGGAAGAGCCTCTCAGGAGACAGCTATATCAGGCTCCTGTCAGAAAGCACTTGTCAACATCCACAATAGTGTCTATGTTTGGTGACTGTATCTGGGATGGATCTCCAGGTGGGCCAGTCTCAAAATGGCCTTTTCTTCAGTCTTTGCTCCACACTTTGTCTCTGTATCTCCTACCATGGGTAACTTGTTCCCCCTTCTAAGAAGGACCAAAGTATCCACACTTTGGTCTTCCTTCTTCTTGAGCTTCATGTGGTCTGTAAATTGTATCTTGGATATTCTGAGCTTCTGGCCTAATATCCACTTACCATTGAGTGCATACCATGTGTGTTCTTTTGTGATTGGGTTACCTCACTCAGGATGGTATTTTCTAGTTCCATTCATTTGCCTAAGAATTTTATGAATTCATTGTTTTTAATAGCTGAGTAGTACTCCATTGTGTACATGTACCACATTTTCTGTATCCATTCCTCCGTTGAGGGGCATCTGGGTTGTTTCCAGTTTCTGGCTATTCTAAATAAGGCTGCTATGAACATAGTGGAGCATGTGTCCTTATTACATGTTGGAATATCTTCTGGGTATATGCCCAGGAGTGGTATAGCTGGGTCCTCAGATAGTACTATGTCCAATTTTCTGAGGAACAGCCAAACTGATTTCCAGAGTGATTGTACCAGCTTGCAATCCCACTAGCAATGGAGGAGTGTTCCTCTTTCTCCACATCCTAGTCAGGAGCAGATGTTAATAAAAGAAAAGGTATGTTTCATAGCTGATGTGGAAGGATAGACACTTCCAGACCTGAGTAAACTCTTACTATACAGCAGAAAAGCCCTATAACATGAAGGAACTATGAGGGGAACATGAGATGAAATTGGAAAGTTGAGTGGAGCAACTGTGACAGGGGATCCTTCAGTGAGATGCATATTAGAAGTGGATTCCTGCAGCAAGAGACCATTTGTCTATAATGATCTCTTTCTCTGCATCTCCCATTGGGGTATATGATCTGACAAGATTGAATGTGCTCATACAGAAAAAACATTTTGAACCCTAAAGTTTAAGCCACCTTAAGTAAGAAAACTACTGCTACCTTACTTAAAATTGAGTCTCCCCTCTTATCCATGGGTAATTCCCCCACCTTAGATAGTTTCACAATATAATTTCTGAATATAAATATATGCCTTATTCTCATGATAAGCATCCAAGGAGAAGAGAGGAGTCCCAGCTCTTACCTGCCCAATCCAATTTCTAAAGGCAGTCAGAGTCACCTTTTACAAGCAAAGCCTAGACCAAGTCAGAGTTGAACCAGACCCCTTACATCCCCACACCCTGCTACGTTAGGCTCTCCGCTTTCTGATCATGCTTGCTAGTCACCAAGCACTCTGCAAGCAACAATGGTTAGGGAGCACATCAAGGCCAGCCTTTCACTCATAGACCTATTCAGGATACCTTCCCTTGACTCTGTCCCAGCTTCCACACCTCAGAATGGCCTACCTGCTACCATAGTTAAACATTGCCACACTGTGGTTTCTTCATAGCTACTCTTAATTGCCTGAAATTACTACTTACTTATTTTTTAATTGTACCTGTGCATGCCATCTGTCTTTCCACACCTGGACAAAAACTCCTCAGGAGAAGACTCCACTTTTGTCCTCTGTGCCTAGAAAGTTACCAGTTCACTGGGATTCTGCTTGTCTTTGTATTCCCTTTGATTCTTGTGCCTTTTGACATTATATCCGAAAAACTGTTATCCATTTCAGTGTCATCAAACTTTACATTTTCTTTTAGTGGCTGTCCACTTTCCAGCTTAGATTTCAATCTATTATTTTTAGTCAATGTGTGTGTAGAATATAAGATAAGGATCCCATTTCATTCTTTTGCATATGAATATTCAGTTTTCCTAAAAATCAGCTATTGAATAGGCCATCTTATGTCTTTTTGAGACCATTTTTGGTAGTTGATCATATTTGTGTGTGTGTGTGTGTGTGTGTGTGTGTGTGTGTGTGTTTGGAGGACACATGTTCCAATGATCTACATGGCTGTTTTATGTCAATACCACATATTTTATTGCTTTAGGTTTATAATGCATTTTAAAATCAGCAAGTATAATTTTTAATTTTTGTTTTTCAGTGGTATTGTTCTGTTATTTAGTATATTTTGTGATTTCATATGAATTTTAGGATACTTAAATCTTTCTGTAGAAATGTAACTGGGATTCTTATGGAGATCACATTAAATCTATAGATGACTTCAAATATTGTGGGCATTTTATACAATGTTAAGTTGTACAGCATGTAAATATAAATTTCCTTGTTTGTTTACATCTCCTTTAATGTATTTCAACAAGGTAAAAATTTGTGTACATAAAAAGCAATAGCTGAGATAACCTACAAACTGAGGAATACATGTGATAAAGAGCTGATATCCAAAATAATATAAAGAACTTCTACAAATCAATAGCAATAAAGAAAGTAATAATTTGATTTTAAATTTGAGGCTAGAAAGAGGGCTGAGCTGGATATAATGGTGCACAGCCAACTGTATACATAGTTCCAGGGGATCTGATCCTCTCCTGACCTCTGCAGGTTAGGCATATACTTGGTACACAGACACACATGCAGACAAAATATCCATGTGTGTATGTGTTTGTGTGTTTAATTTAAAAATAAACAGAGGGCGTATGCATATATGTAGGTGTATTTAATTTAAAAAGAAAGGATATCAATAGACATTTCTCCAAAGAAGCCATAGAAGTATCCAACAAGTGTATCTAAAGGTGGTCAACACTTTTACAGTATAAGATCATTGTAGAAATAAAATCAAAACCACAGTGGATAGCTGGGTATATGCCCTAGTGGGTAAAGGGATTTGTTGCCAAACTTAAGTTTGATTCCCAAGACTTACTGACTCCTGTAACTTGTCTTATGGTTTTCACATGTGTGTTGTGGAATGCAAGCACCTACCTGCATTAAGTAAATAAATAAATAAATAAATAAATAAATAAATAAATAAATAAATAACTGGGTATTGTGGCACATGCCTTTAATCCCTACACTTGGGAGGCACACACAGGTGGATCTCTGAGTTCAAGGCCATCCTAGTCTACAAAGTAAGTTCCAGGAAAGACAGGTTTACACAGAGAAACCCTGCCTCCAAAACTCCCAAAACTGAAGTAAAATAAAATAAAATAATCCACAGTGCATTGATACTGCATATTTGCTAGGATTGCTATCATAAAACGCTTACAAAAAATAGTTTGAGGAAGAACATGGATAAATTTGGATACTTTGTAAACCTTTAGTGGGAATTTAAATGGCACAGTCACAATATTAAACCAGTAGTTACTTAAAAATTTAAAATATACCTATGATTCTGGAACCCATATTCTGAGCTTATACGTGATTAGAAATTACAATCTCAAAATAATTTTTCTTATCAGTGCAGAATTATTCACTATAGTAAAGGTACTGAAACAATCAAAAAATGTATCCCATCAATAAATACATAAAGAAAAAACACTATGTACATATTGTGGAGTAGTATAGTGGTCCTTTTAAAAGAGTGTAAAACAATCATGTTGTGGATGATCAGAATGGTGTGCTGAGTGATCTAAGCTAGTCACAAAAGGATAAACTCTGGGTGGTTCCATTCCTCTTAGGTATCTAAAAAATAGTTGAACACATAAAAATAATAGAGACATGGAGTAGAATGGGAGTTGGGAGAAGTAGGATATGATGATTAATAGGTACAAAGTTTTAGACATGAAAGGCAATAACATTCTTGAGAACCCTGTGACACTGTTCCCACAGGTAGCAACAAAAAGTAACATACTTAAAACGTTGTTAAGACAATAGATCTTGTGTTGACTGTTCTTACCAAAACACAGAAAACAGCGACTAGTGGATAGTATTGCTCACTGAGAGCAGTACACATACTAAATCTCTAAAAATGACGTATTCTGTAACTAAGTGTGTTTTCACCATTCACCATTCTCTCTCTGGTTGATCCGGGTCAGTATCAGGAAGTCCTGCTGCCACTTTGAATCTTATCACCCTAGAAACTGGCCAGTGCTTTGCACCAATTTCTAGGCCTTCCCTATAGGTGCCAAATTTTCAACCTCTGTGGATCCTTATCAGATAGTGATAGAATGATGAAATGGTTTGCAAGGTGCATGGGTAGAGGGCAAAGGTTGGGAAGACAAGAATTTCCTAAGCCAGGCAAAGAGTACAAAGCTATCTCTAAATCAAAATACACGTAGGGGCACAGGAACAGCATGTTTGCCTTCAACTCATGAGGAAGGTATGGAGAAAACAGGACTGAGCAGACAATGTTTCCTAGGAAGCTATGGGCAACATAACTTTGTAATGGTTTTACTCTGTAAGACTCTGCCAAAGAATTCACTGTTATCTTACTAAAACCACTCATTTAGCCTTTTACTTGCTTTAGATTCTGACTTTTAAAAAGAAATTTTGTTTTATTTATCTCTGAATTCCAGTGCACAGTTCAATGAAATGGGGGGGGGGGTGCTAGTTCAATGTTAAGTGAATGTGTTTTTGAGACACACTGGAATGAGTTCTGCTTCCATACTATGGATTTCCTATGGTTTGAACTTGCCTTGCATATAACTATATTGTGTTGTAGTTGTTTAAGATCATACCCAACATGGGCCTCTTTGGCTGTGAAAACAAGTGCCATACAGTGGAAGGAGGAACCCAGAGAGACAAATCTGAAACTTGAGCCATGAAAATACTATTCTGTTTATATGATTACTCAAAGAGAAACATAGACATGCAGTTTGTACAAAAACAGAAAAAATCTTTATACAAGTCTCTAAGTGTCTTATGAAAGAGGTGTTTGTGTGTGTGCGTGCATGTATATGTGTGTGTCTGTTTGTATGTCCTGCAAGCCTGTCTTGGAATGGAGTAAATGAGCTGTGGTTCCCACAGTAAATAACCATCTCCCATAGATTGCTATTTACTGCATACATTCAGCAAGTATTTACTGCACTATATCTCACAACAGGGCTTATTGGTAGACAGACCTAGACAACTGATGGGTTGCTTTGGTATTTAAAACTCTATTCCTGTTCCACAAAGCAAACGCTTTTCTAGTCTCTTCCCTTACTCTGTGTGACTTCATTTCTTGGAACAAGTACTGAGTTCTTACTCAATGGGGCTGGATCTGTGCTTATTTTGAAAAGACATGTGTGTTTCTGTCCTCGAGGGCTTGATAATTAGGATAATAAACTCTATATCTGTGTGTATAAGAACTGAGAACATTTTAGGATTCTGATAGATCTAGGAAAGATTATGGTGGTGAAGACTGTGTCTTTCATTAGACATGTTTCTTGGGGATGGGGGGGTGAGAAAGGATTTGTGATGAAGCTCACATTTGAAGTTTCTATTTAAATCATATTTTTTCCTTTTTTTAGTATATAAGAAATTCAAATATAGAAAAATTCCATATTTAATGAGGATGAATAACATCATTCAAGTTCTGTCCTCTCTGTAAGGGGGCTAAACTTCATAGACATTTTATTTTTAAAGTTAGCTTTGGCTTCCGAGAAATTTTACTCACTCTTTGTCATTACTTCTTTGCAGCCCTCAATGCTCCATTCCCAGAAAACTCATCCATCCAGGTTTCAAGCTTTCCTCAACTTGTTTCCTTCCCAGCCTGAACCACAATCAACCTACCTCTCCCATACCTTTTATTCCGAAGAAGAATGTCTTATCAAGCTCATGGATCATCCAGACCACACCCACACTGAATCTTACTGCTTCTTGACATTCAGGAGGTGCAGTCTTGGTCACCCCAGCCGATCCACTCTATTGCAATAATAAGAGGCTGGAGATATGGCTCAGTTGTTAAAAGTGTTTGCTGCTTTTTCCACAGAACCCGAGCTCTGAATACTCACCTGTAAATCTAGCTGCTGTAGATCTGACTCCTTCTTCCAAAATCCATGTACATCTGTGAGTATATGGCACTCACCCACACAGATACACATACATGCACATAAATAAAAATGATTAAAAGGCTTTTTAAAAAGGAAAAAGTGGGACTAGATATTCACATGGTGAGCTTCTTTATTCACCTTCATTTTCTCCAGATAGAAGCAAACAAATTGAATATGAAATCTTACATTAGTTCCATTTTCAATGATCCCTAACCCTCTGCTTAGACACATAGTAGGTGTTCAACAATGGCTAAATTGCATTACTTGTATGTTTTCTTTTAGTATCTATCATAGAACACTGCAGAGGAAAGCACCTCGGATAGTAGTGGGGAACACTCTATTTATGTGTGTGTATACATGTGAATATGAGAGCATTCAATACAAGACGAGAGAGAGACCCACCCTCACGGAAGTTTGTCATGACTCAGAATTCCAGACACAATGTCTGATCTTCCTACCTAGCAGCAAACAAGATACCTGCTTGTCTGGGTTTCATACACCCACAAGAGAGTATTGTACTTGTTGAGGGTGTGTATGGAAAGGGAGGTGGACGCAGAGAGACAGGAAGGAAATTACCATTGTCTTCTATTCAGCTATAGCCTCACCATTGAAAAGAAAGGAATTTATTAGAGACCAGGAGCTAGGTACAATGAGACTTAAAGCTCCTAAGACACTGATTTTAATTCCTTTTGGTTTTACTTTGTTGGATTGCTGTGTTCACTTTGTGGGATTGCCTTAGTTCATTCCGAAGAAAATCCAAGTCTTAGCATCTATCACCTAAAGCGGAATTATCTGTCAATTTGTGTATTAAAGTAATTTCCTTCTAGTTTCTCAAGAAGTAAGAAGTAAACTTACATTTTACTGATGTTTTAGCAGTAAAAGGATCCACCATGGCATCAGCATCATATGCAGACATATATAATTTATTCCTATATAGTTATTATATAGATATATAATTTATATACCTTTTATAAATTATATATAAATATAGATATTTAATATATTTCATCAGCCTACACAGCAGCCTTTGTGAAAGCATTTGCTGGGCAGTGGATGGAAGCATCAGCGTCGCAGTGTGGCCTGCAAGGGTAGGAGCTGAAGCTGGGTACGCATCTCATAGTAAATGAAGACAAGAAGGGTACCCCTATGGGGTAGAAAAGAGATGCTTACCATTTTAAAAATATTTTTATTTTAAGAACAATGGCCATAACATTTCTTGGGAATGGCACTATTAACTTTTCATGATTAATATTCACCTATGCAATTTAGTCACCCTTTGGAAGCACTCTGCTTTTTTTTTTTTTTTACTGTGTTTTATTTATTTCAAGTCTGCCGTCCCAATTTTCTGTCTAGTTATAATGTTGGAGAAATAGAGGAGAATGGCCTCTGAGCATTTGCTATACTTTAAGCAATTATATTCTTTCTTGAGGTTTAATATCAAGGGAGGGCCTAGAGAGATGCTTCAGTGGTTAAGGGTAATGGCTCCTGCTCTTGAAGAGGATCCTTGTTCAATTCCTAGCACCCACTTTGTGTCTCAGAACATTCTGTAATTCTAGTTCCACGGGATCTGACACATTCTTCTGACCTCTGTAGACACCAGGCACCTATGTGGTACACAGACACAATTATAGGCAAGCATTCATAGACATGGAAAAACAATCTAAAAGTACAGAGGCATATTTTCATTATTACTCAATGTTTCTTAAAAAATATTATTTCTTACCAGGTATGGTGGCTCAATATTGGAAGAGCAGAGCTTTCAAGATGGAGGAAGGAGTGATGTAAATTTGAGGCCAGTATAGAGTAAGTAGTAAGTATCAAGCTAGCCTGAGTTATAGGGTAAGACCCTT
Organism: Mastomys coucha; assembly: GCF_008632895.1. Lineage (NCBI taxonomy): Eukaryota > Metazoa > Chordata > Mammalia > Rodentia > Muridae > Mastomys > Mastomys coucha. The sequence goes on along the minus strand of NW_022196898.1, from coordinate 40,989,764 downwards.
TTTTAAGAACAAATAAATAAATCATCTTTCTTTCAACTCTACTTACATATAGATGCAGATGTGAGGAAAGAAAGGTAGACAAGAGTTATCCCCTTAAAGACAAGCCTTCCCATCCATTTTAGACCTGGAATGAGACTTTGGTGAAAGCCTGATACTTTATGTCCAGTCCAGTCTTATTTCTCTTCTCCTTTCCTCTGAAGCCCAACCCTTTAGTATGGAGAGCAATCTTGTTTATTTTCTTTAGTTGACTGTAGTTTTTTTTATTGTCCTTTTTTTTATTCCAAATAGCATAGAAAAACAAGTGAGTCAGAGCCCTTCATGTGGAGGATGGAGATGATTTATACCCACTTATTATATATGATATGATTACTTTACACCTTGGTAGATCTAAATCCAGCAAAATGTTCATAATTCTCCTGGATACTCCTTAGGAAATAAAGACTTCCCACTCACAATTTTCTTTCATGTCAGGGAATATATAGTAGCTATCCTATAGAATATCCTAGACATAGATCATAGAGATCTGAGCTATGTCAAGCTAGGACTCCTTCCAGATTAGCATGTATATTTCTTCATATCCATTTGAACTCTGAAGAATATCTCATTGGCATATCTTAAAAATTATTTTAAACAGTGTTTTATAAGTATGTCTTAAGATAAATGGCTGGTGAATCTAAAGCTGAGTGAAGGGTAGATTCACAGAAGGCTGTGTTCCCCACTTGCCTGTTATTACGTTTTCCACCCTACTTATACACTTTACTTTAAGATATAAATGCCTTCACTATCCAGCTTTGACTTATATAATGTAATAATTTAGTTTACCTCTCTGAAGAATTGAGGTGACCTTTCAAAGAGATACAGGAGTAGAGCAATACTATTTGACAGTTGTTTTCACTTGAGGACAGCTACTCTGTGCCTTCAGTGACAATAGCTGAAGCCAAAGGGACAATAACTACTCCTAGAAATGTTGAATTCATTAAATGAATTCTTTTGGATTCCTGCCCCTGTCTGTATCCATTTAAAAATATAGGGCATTCCTTAGAAATACTGTGTCTGTATTATAAGGAGAGAAAGGAAAACTACAACAAATGGGAAAGCAGCCACAGTGGTCAGGCAGGAAACAGGTATAGAGGGCCTAGTTTTATCCACCATTCAGTTTAAACCATCCTCTGAATACTCATCCAGGGATCAGTGAGGAGAACTGGGTTCCTATAGATTCCCTGTGAAATGACTGAGCCCCAAACCTGTCAACGAAAAAGAGAAAGAAAATAAGGTATTAAGCCATACACCAGGAATGGTAACAGCTCCTTTTGCATGGGACATAACACATAAACAGAGTGTGGGACAGCTGGAGAGGCAGGAGGGCTCCCACATGTTAGAATTCACATTCTGTCTTGTAGGTGGAGAAAATGAGGGTCCTTTTGAAGACTCAATGTATGAGAATAACATAGGCTCATTTTTTTTAAAAACTTTATTTTGATATAATTTCAGATTTATAGAAACTTTTAATAGTACAAATATTCCTAGCTATCTTATACCCAGTTATACTCCTAATTGTGTTAACTCTCTTTCTATCAAACTCTCCTTACTTACAGTATAGTTTCATTTAAATAAACCATCAAAAGCTGAAAACACTATAAATAAAATTGTTTTGATACTTCTCAACTACGCATATTATAGCTTACCTACTCTGTATTAAGTGTTCTCAGAACAGATATATTAGCCTACACTTGAGAAGAATCATCCTGCATAAATTTGTTTTATGTATAATTTGGTGATGAATGTTTCATGTACCTTAGGATAGTATATAGAAAGTGAAAAGTAGAATGCCTGCATGTATACTCAAAACATAAATTATACTGAATATACATTGCTTTTGTCAGTTGTAAAGTTAAAAACAATCAAACCAAATCATAAATCCATGACATGTCTTTATAACACACACACACACGCGCGCACACACACACACACACACACACACACACACACACACACACACACAGAGCGGGGAGGAGGAGAGGGAGAGGAAGAAAGGGGAAGGAATAATAGAGGTAAAAGAGAGTATAGGGCAAGGACAAAGCTCATAGAAGGTATAACCTATCTCTAGATGACACAGCAATGGATCTAAATAAGTAGAAGTAGTCAGAGGTGATGTTTAGGGTCTGGCTGGAATTGCTGAGTAGGTAGTAGGTAATGATTTTATCCCTGCAAACAGAGACTTAAAGACAAAAAGAAGTAATGGAGAGTCAAGTTTTGAACATATTGAGACTAAGGTGACTGTAGATAAGCAGATGGAGAAGTTTTCTAAACAGTGTATTAAATTTTAATAACCAAATAATAATTTTACAGAATTATGGAGATCAAGGTATGCATATGCAGATAAAAAATATCACATTGTGTTCAAGATGTTCCATAATGTCTGGATATATCATGGATCTGAAGTACAGGTAAAAGTCCAGGTCAGGTCAAAGGCGATATTAAAACCACAGGCACGAATGAAGTTACTCAGTGAGAACAGAGGCCTCAGGCAGATCCAGAGGGCCTGAACCTTTCAGCGACTGTATTTCACATCTCAGAACCACAAAGTACAATTAAGCCTTCACTCCTGGTTATGGAAATATTCTAGAAATTCTCTATTATAGAGATAAAGGCACAGGATCTGCACATGGAAAAGTCAGGTTTCTGAGCATCTAATTGTGGGCCCTTGTAAGTAAAATACTCATTTCTTATCAAGAGGGACTTCCCAAGTGTCAAGAAGAGGGCAGGTGTGTAGAGAGATTAACCTGCTCTGATCTGACGAGAAGATGAGGCTGGGAGATGTGGTTCTGTCCCACTGAGGTCATGGTGCAGGCCACAGCATGTCTACCAGGAAGGAAGGCCAATCTGTAGCTGTGCTTTGTACCCTAGAGTCTGGGATAGGTAAGAGTCAGGTGTGGGTGTCATAACAGGCCTCCTCCTACCACCTAAGTCAGGCCTGGCATCCAAGTAGGAAGGGCAGCAGGAGGAGACTCTGGCTAAGATTGTGACATCAACTCAAGTCCTAATTTGTTTGTTTGCTTTAGTTTGCTTTGGTATTGTAAGGTATCTACAGTGTAAGGTCTCTCTGATATTTTAATAAAATATGACTTCAAGCAGGTTACTTCCTTTATCTCACTCACCTTTTCCATGTTTAAACTGTGGCAATACCTGTGCCACACTAGCATGGACATGTTTTTTAATTTCATTGAATATAATTTTCAGTGCAAAGATCTCATTGTATCTTGCCAAGTAAAAGAAAAGGTTATTTGTAATTATCACAGTTCACAAAATAAAGGTAATTCTTAAAAATAGTAAAGAGAAGGAAATAGTATCAAAATATGAACCACCAACAAACTAAAGACCTTCTAAAGACATTAAAGTTGTTATCTCTTTCTCTCTAATCAGTGTCTCTAGAAGATAAGCAACGAAGACAACTTTTTCCCTTTTTTTATGGCTTGATGGGAATGGCCTCAAATGTTGAGGATTGTCCTTAACTCTGGAGTTGGGGATATTCTGTTTGATTGTTGGGTTTCTTCCAGTTCTGGCCCTGTTTGTGCTCAGATACTCTGATCCTGACCTGGGTGGCTGTTTGTAAGATGGATGCTATGCCTGGCCCAGAACCTAGATAGTCATGGATGTCTTTTCTTCTCCCATCTCCTTGAGCTTAGCATGTGGCAGGTATTCAAAGGTGAAACCCCCCCTCCTTCCACTCCCCACTTTCTGAGTCTGTCAGTGACCTGCTTCTTGGGTGACCTGGCCCACTAGACATGTGAATGGACAGAAGTTTTGTGACTATATCCCCTCCTCCCAGGTCTAATATCCACATTCTCCAATTTTGTCACTTGAAATCATGAGTCGTCTCAACTTGTTGCCTTTCTCTCTAGCCTGTCAGTCCTCCAGCACTGTATGTTTAGTTCCATTGTTCTTAGACCTGCTTTCTTTCCCACTTCTGTTACTACTGCCCAGAGGAAAGACCTTACCACTTATTGTTTCCAACATCTTGGTATGCCATTCTTTCTCATTACCCTTGTCCAAGTTCAGAGTGTCCATGCTTCTGACTAGTGTTCAGAGTGCTTCAATCTTGTCCCTTCTTTGGCTTCTGGTTCCCTATGGGAAAAGGCATACTATATCCTCTTGGTGAAGATTCTCATGTTCTGTAGGTGTCTAAATTGTGAGCTTCAGAGAGAAGCCAATTATACTAAAGCCCACGGTAATTATTGGGCAAGCTGAGAGCATACCTGGATCTTCCTAATGTGCACCATGCCCCATCCTTCCTTATGCTAATCAAACCTTTTAAAACACAGGACTTACTAGTCACCACTGTACTGTTTGGAGCCAGGTCCCAGGCTCCTATCCTGAAATGAAGGTCTTCTGGCTGGTCTGGAGTTCAAGACTTCTCATGGAGTCTGGTCCACAAGATTTTCCACTGTACTTTACCACTGACCTCCCACTACTATACCCTAGTTTCTGTTTTTGCTGAGAAACAAAGTATCTTTTCACATGTGGTTATTTTCTCAGTCTGCATCCCTTTTGTTGGAATGCCTTAATTCATTTCACAGAAATTAACTTACAATTCTGAACAAAAATCTTTTCTAGGCTCTAGGATACAAACAGGAAGTCATCCATAAGAAATCTGAAATCTAGAGGCATCTCCCATCTTCTCAAATGCTTTGCTGTTGGGATATGACATCAGTCATATCCCAAGGCCTTTCCTTTAGACTCTGTGACACACTGATTTTTCTGTATTGTTGTTCAGGTTCTGAGTCACAGTGCCCATATCCTCCCTGTAGCACACACAGCTCTCAGATACTCCATATCATTCTGTTTATATTCATGACCATGATAATAAAAGCACCAAAGAAATCCTATGCAGGGAAGAATATCATTACCTGCCATGTGCAGTCTTAGAATATGGGAGGGGTAGAGAGTTGATAGGCATAGCCTGGTAGATACGGACTAAGGCAAGCAGGGTGTATATTGGTGTACTTTAAAAATCAACTTTTAGAGTTCTGGCCTAATCCACATAAGCTCATAAGTACATGTACACAGTATGTGTAAATATTCATGTGTGTAAGAAAGATGGAGGGCCAGGCAGTGGTGGCACACGCCTTTAATCCCAGCACTTGGGAGGCAGAGGCAGGTGGATTTCTG
>NW_022196898.1:40982649-40984307 GCF_008632895.1 Mastomys coucha | reverse complement strand
GAAGAAGAAGAAGAAGAAGAAGAAGAAGAAGAAGAAGAAGAAGAAGAAGAAAAGAAGAAGAAGAAAGATGGAAGACTGAAGAAAGTGACAGAAAATGAAATTGATAAAGGTCAAAGGAATGCATCGTCCGGAGAGTTGGTTTTTATTTGTTTGTTTGTTTTGTTTTGATTTTGTGATTTCTAGATTACATTCTCCTTTGGTCCTCTGGCAAAATTACTTCACACATTTTTGAGGTAGACAACTTTACCACAAAACATTTGTTCTGAGTGGTTAGCCACAAGCAAGAAAAGCTTTCCTGACTTTAGCACTCTCAAATCTACCACTTAATAGTGGTTCACAGTATACTAAACTATGCAGACACCAAAATACAGACATTAGGTTTAATTTACTCAGCAAAGCTAAACCAAACAATAAAAACATGTGTACGGGAGTGAGGTAGGAAACAAGGGTGAAGCATCAAGTGTCTCACTAACCTATCTCCCTGACATAGCTCTCGCTCCCAGGTGCAGAGCTAACTAGAGCTATCTTTTCTTCTTCATTACCTTGGAAAAAGCAAAGGCTCACCAAACCTCTTTCCCTTGCATCCTAAACACAGGTACAGCATCTGGCACATAGTTCACGGGAAGCTCACCTTGCTGAGTAACTGCCTATGCCAGCAAATCTACCCATACAGTCTTTCCACCCTACTTTTGGAGTCCTGGGCTAAAACTCCTTCCATATACCCATTCAGGCACAGCTGATTTAAGGTGAATGATACCAAGCTAAAGCAATTTACTTCTTAAGAAAGCCTAGAATCCTTTAGATATCTTAATGCTATAGTATTTCTAGCACTTTCTGTGAAGCCATTGCTGCATCCAATGTTGATATTAAGAATGCACAGTGAGAGACTTGAAGCCCCAAGGAGTGGGGAGGCCTGGTGAAGGTGAGGGTGGGGATGGGGGTAGTGGTGGGGATATCCTCTTAGAGACAGGGTGTAGGAGGAATGGGATAAAGAACTGTGGGAAGATGAACAAGGAGTAGGGTAATGACTGGACTGTAGAAAAACAAAAACGACAACAACAAAAAATGAATGCACTATCCCCACAATGAGGGTGGCTTGCCTTTTTCTACTTTTTTCTTTCAATTAACATTTATTTCTATTCACAAGGTATTTTCAATTGACAAGTAATAACTTTTTATTTATGGTATGCAATGTAATGTTTTGATATATGTATTATGTGGCAGATAATTTGAGCTATTTAATATGTACTTATAGTTTATGGGTAACCATGGATTTGGACTGAGTTTCTGCCCTAGTCTTAGCACATCAAACTGGAATTTCATCCCTCATGCTAAGGTTTCAAGTTCTAACAAAACCACACATTAAAAAAATTATTTATATTTCCTTCTAGAAATCAGGAAAGATATATGGGAGAGACACACAGAGAGAAGAGTAAGAGGAGCTTTAGCAAAGAAAGAAAAAGAAAGGGTAAGAGATGACAGAGAGTGGAGAGAGAAGAAATAAGAGGGAAGGACATAAGAAGAATGAAGAGAAAGAAAAGAAGGAGAAGAAAGAGGAAAGAGAAATAGGAGGACGAGAAAGAGAGGAGGGGAGAGGAGAGGAGAGGAGAGCAGGGGAGGGGAGTGGAAAGGAGGGGAGAGGAGAGGAGGGGAAAGGA
>NW_022196898.1:40977267-40982341 GCF_008632895.1 Mastomys coucha | reverse complement strand
GGGGAGAGGAGGGCAGGGGAGAAGAGAAGAGAGGAGGGGAGGGGAGGGGAGAGGAGGGGAGGGGAGAGTAGGGGAGGAGAGGGCAGGGGAGAAGAGAGGAGAGGAGAGGAGAGGAGAGGAGAGTTGAGCTCCCAAAGTGGGTGACTTTCAGCTCCAATGATGAGGGAGTCCTTCCTTCAACCTTCCTATGAAAGGGGATTTTGAAACTACCACTCCATTTCTCTAGTTTTGTTTCTACTTTCCTCAGACTTCATCTCTCTGTATCTACAGCTCAACTCATTAGATTAATCATTAATTTTATAGGATGAGAGTGATATATTACTCAATTCTAGGACTTTAAGTAATATGCTGCTAATTTTTTTTAAAATTTGTTAGATTTTTTCTCCCTTGGCACACCCCTCTCTATATTTATTTATTTTTTCTTTTATGTGGAATGCTTATTCAAGAACTCAGGATTTTTTTTTTTTAGATATTTTCTTCATTTACATTTCAAATGTTATCCCATTTCCTGTTTTCCCCTCTGAACACAACCCTTATTCCTTCTTCCTTCCCCCTACTCGCCAACCCATTCTCTCCCACTTCATGGCCCTGACATTCCCCTACACTGGGGCATAGAGCCTTTACAGGACCAAGGGCCTCTCCTCCCATTGATGACCAACTAAGTCATCCTCTGCTACATATGCAGCTGGAGCCATGAGTCCCACCATGTGTACTCTTTGGTTGGTGGTCTAGTCCCTAGGAGCTCTGGGGGTACTGCTTAGTACATATTGTTGTTTCTCCTATGGGGTTGTAAACCCCTTCAACTCCTTGGGTTCTTTCTCTAGCTCCTTCATTAGGGACCCTGGGCTCGGTCCAATGGATGGCTGTGAGCCTCCACTTCTGTATTTGTCGAGCACTGGCAGAGCCTCTCAGGAGACAGCTATATTTGGCTCCTGTCAGCCAGTACTTGCTGGCATCCACAATAGTGTCTAGGTTTACACAATGGAGTGCTACTCAGCTATTAAAAACAATGAAATTCTTAGGGAAATGGATGGAACTAGAAAATATCATCCTGAGTGAGGTAACCCAATCACAAAAGAATACATGTGGATTCCACTCAGTGATAAGTGGATATTAGCCTAGAAGCTGGGAATAGCTAAGATACAATCCATGAACCACAAGAAACTCAAGAAAAAGAAAGACCAAAGTGTGGATACTTCGATCCTTCTTAGAAGGGGGAAAAATACCCATAGGAGGAGTTGCAGAGACAAAGTATGGAGCAGAGACTGAAGGAAGGACAATCCGGGATTTTTTTTTAATGTATGAGTCAGGTCATGTCTGGCGGTCAGCTTTTGATAGCTTTCACCCCTTATATTCGCTCCTACCTGTGTGCTGCCCTCTTTTCTGTGTTGTGCCCTTAGATACACATGAATTAAGATGAGCTAGAACTACCCACGTAAAACCTACACAGACCTTATTTCCACATAGGAAGAACACTTAAAAATCAACTATTATTAGTTTGCTAGCTACATGTTTAATGTTACCACCATGATCTACAACAATCTCGTTATTCCTCCTATCTCCTTAACTCAATATCTGAGGACACTCTATAGTAAATGCCACTGACTGCCTTCAATTTCCTTCAGCTACCTTTCTGGTATTTTTAAGAGTCCATCTTGCTCTGGTATTTAAAGCTCAATCTATGAAGCACTGAACAATGGAACACAGATCTGCCCAAACATTCATTTTAATCCTTATTCCTGACATACAGGGTGGTGTCATAATCCTCATTAACAAATGAGGAAAAGGAAACGGAAGCTTAAAAACATTAGTGCCCAGTCACTCAAGCGGTAAAAGGCAATTCCCTAGTCAGAGCACCACTCTATCCTTCATCAGACAGGACAAAATTGAAGTCTGTGTCCAGGGCCATTACCCTCTGTTCTAGGAACTCCAACAGGAGTGTGGGGAAAATCAGGGCTGGTACCTTCAGAGTGCAGATTCCACCACCCAGCCAGCCAGAGTCTTCCATGAGCTCATGCTAAGTCAATGCTCCCTACTTCCCCCACCTCACTAAGTTGTCCATGATAATCACTTCCCTGGGAATCCTGCAGTCTGAGTGACTTATGCATATGCAGAGAAGGAGATAATCATCGGCTCCTGTTACCACCCAGTTTCTCTTAATGGCACCTAATGGTTTTCCCAATAGTAGGCAGGACAAAGGGATGCAGCCCCTAGATAACAATTTTTAGAAGAATAAAATCACTTTTTCTTCCCACCAGTTCAGTCTAAATGTCACCCTGACCACAGAGCAAATCAAAGGCTTAATTCTTCTGAGTTCAGTGTAATGGGACCCTAAGATAATCAGTCACCTCCTCTTCCATTTCTCTTAAAACAAAGCTATCTGCATAGACAACTAGAGCTACTGCAACCCCTCTGCCAACCAGAACCCTCCAGAACACTCCCCTCACCTCCCCCACACCCAGCATTGTCCTGAATGCTTGCTTGCGACTATCCCAGATGCCAAGGTTCTAAGTCAAAAGTCACGAGTAGATTTGGAAATCTAAGACCAACCCTTGTAAAGTGATGGGGAGGTGGGGCAAGGGAGATGGTGAGGTCATTGTCATCCCCAAGTCCTGCCATGCCAAGAGGGAGGCTGCCAGCCCTAGGGGATGAGTAAAACCTGAAATTTGAGGAAGGGCAGATGTGTCCTATTGTAACTAGAGACTAATTAGTACACCCCAATCCTAAGCCACCTCATGGCCCTGGGCAGAGATGTGACATCTATAAAAGGTGGGCCAGGTGAGAGCGACCCAAACATCTCTGTCTCAGCACTCCAGTCTCTTCTGAACTCTGGTAAGTCCACTGAGGTAGTGTCCTCACAGCTGCCTGGCTCCATGTATATTTCATGTTCTTGGAGTAGAGGTGGGAGCTCTGGGTGGTCAGAAAGGGAAGCTATGTCTGGGCACTTGCCTCTTCCCTTTCATTTTATACCAGTCTACCTTGATCCTGCAAGTCATCTGACTGAAGATTTGGGGAGATTGGGCTGAAACAGATGAAGGTCCTACAAAATAAAGAGTGCCCTAGAGGTCCTACTGGCATGGTGTGGGATTATAGCTTGGCAGATGCTAAGGAGGAATCTGAAGGCAAGGCCCACAAGCTCTGGGTAGTCACTAGGAGGGTCACCCTTCAGGGAGAAAATCAGCCTCTAGGAAAGAAAATAGGCTGGCCCTGATCAGAGGAGAGGAAGCCCAGAAATACAGAACAGCAGGGACAGGATAATGAAGGCTTAAATAGGTCCCTGTTCTGTAGACCAAGAGACCCCTCCTCCACCTACCTGTACTGAATGGCTGTGCATCTGCACCTCCTGGCTTTTCTGAATTGCTTTCTTCAAAAATATTCAAGGGTCTGGAACCAAATGATTCATTGCATCTCTCTCTAGGCCTTTCTGTTCTAAAAATTGTCTTATAGAATGGTTAAAATATTTATTTTAAAACTTTATACATTTCTTTGCTGAGTTGGCACTATGTTAAGTGTTAGACCCTCTATGTATGAATGCTAGTACATCTATATATATTGGCAAGCTTGTATGTGTTATTTGCTCATCTTGCAACCCCAGAATGATTTCTGTGGTACAGAAAAACACATTGATGAAAACCAAAAGGCTGTAGTAGTTTAGGAAGGATTCAGTTCTTATAAACTTCTCTCTTGGGAGCCACAACTTTTGTTATAACATAAATAGCTGTTTATCTGTCTATATGTCTTCCTTCCTTTCTCTTTCTTGATGTTTTTCTTCTTCCCTCTTATTTTTTTATACTTTTCCTCCTTCCACCATCCTTCTTTCCTTCATTCATTCACCCCTTGTTTTTTTTTCCAGAAAGAGCTGAAACAGTTTACACACATTTAGTTAAATTTAACATGTAAGAATGTAAGCAAGTATGGAAGTGTACACACACACACATGCACACACACATACACACACTTATACCACAGGAACACACACAGACACATGCGCACACAGACATGCACACACACACACACACACACACATACACACACATATACCACAGGAACACACACAGACACATGCGCACACAGACATGCACACACACAAACACACACACACACACATCCAATAAATGCATGAAACAATGAGATCATGGTCAAAGCAATAGCATGTAATTGACAGGAAAATCGCCTGGCCCCATGATCTGTGGCTTAGTCTTTCTCATTCTTTGTATTTGTTTCTAGTTGGAAATCCAGAATGTCTCAGCAGAAGCAGAAGCAGTGTGCCCCACCCCAGCAGTGCTGCCCTCCACCCCAGCAGTGTGCTCCCCCACAGCAATGCTGCCCTCCACCCCAGCAGTGTGCTCCCCCACAGCAATGTTGCCCTCCACCCCAGCAGTGCGCTCCCCCACAGCAGTGCTGCCCCCCACCCCAGCAGACCAAGCAGGTTTGCCAGCCTCCTCCCAAGTGCCAGCAGAAGTGTCCACCACCCCAGCAGTGCCAGAAGTCCAAGCAGAAGTGAACTTTCAGCTTGTGGCCAGAGGAGAATTCCCAGGAAGACAGAACATGAAGCTTGTCTTTCTTGGTCAGCACCTCGCATTCCCTCCAGTATCAGCGGTGTGTAGGCTCACCCCTGCTTCAGGATGCAGCCATATTTCAGACTTGGAAAAGAAGCATCTCGTAGTCTACAGCTTTCTCGATCTCAAGCTCTTCTTAATTAGCAGTTGCAGTTTCCATCTCTGACAAGAATCTACTTCTAAACTGTCTAATCATCTCCGCTGACATGTGTCTACATCATCCTGCTGGAAACCCAGGCGGCACACCCAGACGCCCTTTCCCATCACCCTTCCCAAGCAATTAAAAGAAAATTCCTCTGGCACCACATGTCTCTGATGATTCTGTTGTTGAAAACAGTGAATTACTAGGGATTTCCTAAACTCCCTGTATATTGAGGGGAAAGGGTGTGGGAGTGTGCACTACAAAAATACCAGTACATTTTCGAGGGTCCTGCTGGAGTAAGGTAGGGTCTCTTCATAGAGAGCTCTGGAACACACACATACAGTCTCTCTCTCTCTCTCTCTCTCTCTCTCTC
>NW_022196898.1:40942374-40974874 GCF_008632895.1 Mastomys coucha | reverse complement strand
ATCCAGAGAAGGCAAGACGGGGATTCAGTTCAACACAATTCCATAGCCACTGTTGGTTCAAACTTCAAGAGTCTGCCACCAAGTACTTTTATGCATATTTAAGTACAGCAAAAGTTTGCAAGTGGGGGAGGTGGAAGTTTCCTGGCAATAATTAACTCAGTCCTATATATACAACAAAGCTGAAGACATGATTCTATAAAAAAAGTTACAAAGTACAAGTGACATCTTTCATAAAGATAGATTCTATAGATTAACTGAGGAAACAGGCTCAAAATAAACAATGTTCTTCTTAAGGGTTTCAGGGAGAATTATACATTGACAGAGATAAATATAGGGGTCTGGGAGAGCCAGTGTGTCCTGGCCATACAAATAATTCAAAAGCCAATAGGCAATTGACCATATCCTTTCCAAGCCTTCTGAGTAGAACACAGGCTATGCATCTCCCTTTTAAGAAACAACCCTGTGAGCACTAGGACCCATATGCCTCCTACACCTCCTTTAGTTTTTAAAAGGAAAATAGCAGTCATAACAGAGGTCAGAGTTGTATTTACTGCATTTATAATATAGATAGGCAAGCATAAGAGAATTATAAGAACAGTTAACAAAAGACCAAAGAAAGAGGAAAGCCATCTTAACCATGATAGTCATCAAAGGTCATGAGAGATGTTTTCAGTGGGAATTTGTGAATAATGGAAATAAAGCAGCAATGCAGCATGCCTATAGAGAGCTGTTGCCATTGTGGCTGCTTTTGTTAGCATTTACCAGATTTTCAAAGAACAATAATCCAAAAACATCTTCCATACCTTTAGTGAAATAAAAGTGTAAGGATCAAGATACATTTAGTGCATAGTAGGACCAAATGTGCAGAGCAATGTGGGAAGAAGCAAGAATTAATCAATATAAGAATCCAATTTAGTAGTCACCATTCTCTTAAAAAATTACCCTTTCAAAGAGCTTATTAGAATGGATCCTGTTCTTCAAACAATCCTAGCCAGCCAGTTTATGAAGTCAATATAGGTTGTTAGTGAGATCAAGGTGTTTTTTTTTTGTTGTTGTTTTTGTTTTTTGTTTTTGTTTTTGTCTTTGTTTTTTATGAAAGCTGTAGTCCCAAGATAAAGAATTTAGAGCAGCAAATCAAAGAAGTAGCTAAAGGCAAAAGCTTGGCTAAGGCTGAGATTGAGGTTCTAAGAACATGGCCACATCACCTACTGTATCACATGCTATTGTTGCTGGTGTCATTACTTCTGAGACAGATGCAGAGATTGTCCTTATTTGTCCATAGTAATAACACCATGTAGGTGATACAGCTCAGATTCAAAGTCTGGACCTACTTTATCTCTCACAACACAAGTGTTCTGACTCTACTAGAAGTTGCGAGAAACAAAGTCCAGATATCCTTTCAGAGCTTATCACTCACAGAGCCATAAGCAAAGCCAAGCAAGCCTATTCTCATACAGTAACGTATATATTTCTATAATGTGAATGTACATTTGGGTACATCACACAGATTTTACCAGTTAGGTTGGTACTCCAATTTTGTCTTCAACTTTATAGACTAACATAGAGAATTGGGAGGTAAATGTGGAATAGATACTTGAAGACGTATGATGAAGCCTTTTAATTTCTCATTGGTGTGGCTGAGCAAGCAGCCAGGGTGGCAACACACCATGGTAGCCAGAGAGGCTTTGGCACTGGCTATTTGCTGTCTGTGACAGAGCTATTTGGACATGTATCCATGAACTCAGCAATACTCACACAAACTGTAATGCTTCTGTGGAACATCAGTCCCGTGTTCATTTACCTTTGATACTTAAAAAATGTTTCATGCACATGTTCATACCCTCATACCTACATTCCTAAGCCTTACCATGAAGATTCACCATGCCCTGAAACAAAACCACATGTTTGCTGTCTATCAAACTCAAATTTGTATTTCTCCCTCACTAACATACTCCCAGACACTCAAATGCATGGATGCATTCCTACTGCCATTTTTTTTTTTGCTCATAATATGGCTCTAGAATCTGAGTCCAGCCTCCAACCCCATGGCTCATGTCTTTTTCCTTTTCATCAGACCTCTGACAACCTAGCAGGAGTGTCTAACAAAATATCTTTAAAGAGTTTTCATACAGCAGAGACCTCAGTATAAAGGGTCTTGATGATGGTGGTAAGAATGGATTATACACAGTTTAGAGAAAGAAAACTATTATACACACACATTCACACATGTGCACATGTACACACACACACAATGAGATAGATAGATAGATAGATGGAGAGAGAGAGAGAGAGAGAGAGAGAGAGAGAGAGAGAGAGAGAGAGAGATTAGAAGGTGTCACAATCCCTGGAAGGATCCATGGCAGGATTATGTGGAACCTGAGAAAGAATACTCAGACATCATTTTAAGAGTCTGACTGACCTACGGTGAAGTCCAATTCTCTCTTCTCTTTGCATTAGGTAATCTGGACTAAACTACTTTCTGAGCTACTTAATTAGGATGATCAGTCAAACTTCAAGACCTGAAGATAAAGCTCAAGAAGAATTCTTTTATTATTTAAATATATATTATATTGTTATTATTTAAAACATTCAAATATAATATATAGGCTATTCTTTCCTCTTCCCTTATGTCATTTCAGACCCTTATGACTTACCTACCCACAAAACTTTGTTTTCTCTTTCTCCCTCCCTCTTTCTCCCCCAACTCAAATCCAACATAGCAAAGAACACACACAAAAAGAAAAATATCCAAACCATAACAAACAAAACCACACACCAAAATGGAGTCTACTTTGTGTGAGTCTGTCCTGGAATGTGGCTGATATAGCCAGTGCTACTCCAATGGAGAAAACTAATTTCCCCTTTCCTAGCAAGTATAAATTACAAAATAGCTACTTACTTAGGCATGTGACTTTTGTGCCTACTTCCCCATCTCCATGCTAGGCTTTTTGTTTGTTTTAATTTTGTGAAGGTCTTGTATATACTATCACAGTCTCTGTGAGTTCATATGTCTATCATCCTTGTTATGTCTGGAAGATTCTATATTCTTAGAGTTTCCCATCATCTCTGGTTCTTTCAATATTTCAGTTCCCTTTTCTGAATGGATCCCTGAGCCTTGAGAGGAGGAGTTTGATGAAGACATCCAATTTAGGACTGCAACAAAGTCTCTTACTTTCTATACATTGTCCAGTTGTGGGTCTCTATGTTAATGCTCATCTACTATGAAAAGTTTTTCTGATGTGGGTTGAGCAATGAACAGGTCTCTGAGTATAGCAGTATTCAACAGAAAATTTTTATTGCTATGATTATTTAGCAGAATGATTGTAGTACCTTTCCTCATAGAGCCATGTACTATCTAGTTCCAGTTTCTTGACCTCATTAACAGTGTCAGGTGTGAGTTTTATCTCAAGGAGTGGATTTTAAATCTAAGGAGCTCCCAGGGAGTTTAGAGGTCAGGTGAGGTGGGGGTAGGGACAACCATGTGGAAACAGCAAGGAGGGGAGGAGGTTTGGGATGTGGAACAGTCAGAGGGTGGACAGAGGGGAGGATAAAATATGGAGTGTAAAAAAGTAAGTTAATTAATTAATTTTTTAAAAAGTGTTTGGATACTTCCAAAACATTTGTACCACTATTACATCAGCATAACTTGTAAGAAGGTCTCTGTTGGAGGTCATAAATTAATGGCTGGGTAACACTGGTGATAAAATTTTCTCCTTCAGCAGCATCTACATGCATCCCAATACT
This sequence comes from Mastomys coucha, assembly GCF_008632895.1. Lineage (NCBI taxonomy): Eukaryota > Metazoa > Chordata > Mammalia > Rodentia > Muridae > Mastomys > Mastomys coucha. The sequence goes on along the minus strand of NW_022196898.1, from coordinate 40,971,130 downwards.
ATGAATGCGAGTCAGTAAGGTTGAAGTTTCTAGTTGGGCACCAGCTTGATTATATTAGTGGCATAATTAAGTGATATCTTTGAATATAAGGTCTTACTTTTGGTTTGTGGAGGATAGCCAGTATCATTGGCAATAGCCTGTAATGTTTGGTGGTGGTCTATGCAACCACTTTGGCCAACTACTGAAGGTATAAGCCATTTTTTTATACTAGGACTTTTATTTGGTTACACATGATGTATAGTTTGGCATTTTCTCCCTATTATAAGGTAACTTTACTTAAACTCTAATGTGAATCACTATATGTATATATATGTGTGTGTGTGTGTGTGTGTGTGTGTGTGTGTGTGTGTGTGTGTATAAAGTGTCTAGATTAGTAGTGACATCTAGATTCCTTAGTATGACTTTTGAAAAGCCTTTAGTGTTAGTTGTTCCCTCCCATATTTCCTCCTTTACATCACTCTCACATTGTCCTCTCTGTTTAATTTTCCTACTTCTTTCTTTATCCTTATGTAACACTATTTTCTATAGGGAAGCAATGTTTATTTTTAAAAAAATGTATTGGCTTATATTTATTGTACATATCAATGAGCTTACAGACACTTCATTCAAGTGCATCATATAATTTGACTATATCTATTCACACCCTATTCCATTCCTTTCCCCTCTCTTCACTTCTGGTTATTCCATAGAATTTCACATCACATACCTAAATGATTATGTCATATTTTAATATAAATTAGGGTCTACATTTTTAGGAAAATATGATACTTGCTCTTTCTTAGAGTGCACCTTCTTTTTTTCCTGTAAAGAAAATAAGTTCATTATTCTATATGGTTGAATAAAACTCCATTGTTCATATATGCTACATCTTATTATGTTCTAACTTGTTGCTGGACACCTAGGCTAACTCCATAAATTAGCTCTTGTGAATATTGTGGAATAAATATGGATGTGCACATGCTTCTGTGGTGTGCTGATTTGGAATCATTTGGCCTATCCCTAAAGAATGGTACAGATGAATCATACTGTTGATATTGTAAGAATTCCCATCCTGATTTCTACCCTCATCTTAACTTCCACATTGTCCAGACTACTATATAGTCCCAATAGCAGTATATTCCTCACCACTTCATAAGTGTCTTAGTTACTTTTCTCTTGCTGTGGTAAGACACCATGACCAAGGCAACACACACACATACACATACACACACACACACACACACACACACACACACACACACACAGTGTTTAATAGGATTTACAGTTTCAGACAGTGAGTCTGTGACCATCATGGTTGGTAGCATGGCAGTAGGAAGCTAGATTGCTGCTGGAGCACTAGATGAGATCTTACATCTGGTCAACAAGCACAGGCAGAGAGATAAAGAGATAACTGAAAATAGAGTGGACATTTGAAACATCAAAGTTTACTCCTAATGATACATCCTCCAATAAGACCACACATCCTAATCCTATCCACCAGCTCAGGACCAAACATTCAAATATATGAGCCTATAAAGTTGATTTGCATGCAAATGATCATAATTGGTATTGTATTTCATAATTTCTACTCCCAGTTACATGGTCTGAAGCTCAGCCAAAAATCCATGACCTTCTATTTTTATTAACAACACACACACACACACACACACATATGTATAGTGTTGAACATATACATATGTGTTTTGGACTGATCACTCAGGATTGGCAAAATGTTTGTCCCTGAAGAACACTAATTCTCCTTTACTTAGCAGCAATTAATTGATGGTAAGTAAGTCTTAGTATAGAAAGAGGACCCTTTGAGATTTTCCTTATCCACTTTAAGATGTTAGCTGGTGTTTTCATGGTAGAGATCTTGTTTAGGCTACCATATTGTTGAAATTTCATGGTGGTACTAGCTGTCATATAGATAAGACAATATCTTGTAGCTGACTCCCTGGTCCACTGGCTTTTGTAATATTTCTACTCCATCTTCAACACAATAAAATGGTTGAGCCTTGTGTGTAGTGATTGAATTGTAGATGTAACATGGGAGTGGGCACTACGCGGTCATTTTTTTCTCTGCATTTTGATCAGTTGTAGACTTCTGCATTTGTATCCTACTGGCAAAAATGAAGTTCCTTTGATGTGGGGTGAGAGCTTTTTGTGGTTATAAGGATGGATATTTAGAACACAGTTGGGAATTATACTTGTTAAGAAAGTGGTAGTAGTACATTCTCTTCTAGGTTTTATGACTTCACTAACTGTGGGTGGTTGGCTATGTTTACTCTACAATGCAAGAGTTCCCTCCTATCGACAGTATGTTAAGTATGAATAGATGGCTATTGGTTACCCCTAGAATATAAGTGCCCACTATTGTGTCCTTGGGTTTATCTCATTATGCTGGTGATTGTTGTTGTTCCTAGGCTTTGCAGATAGTAAGGACATTGGTTTCTTCTTCCTTGAAAGTTTGCATAGATGCTTTTATTATTATGAAATCCTCAGGAAGTTTGTCCAGATCAGTTCCACTTAGATTGCTCCAAGTCCTATGTCCAACACATGCTCTCTGGCAATAATATATTACTTTCAAGTTCTTGGAAGTGATCAAATGTAATTTAGTAACCTATATTGTTTAGTTAGTCTCTTGGGATCCTCCAACCAACAGCTTGAAGGAAGGTTTCCTCTACCTGGTATTAGGAATTTTAAAGACAGTTTATGACTTAAACTGTCACCACAATTTCTATAAGTTAATTTAAACTATTTACATGTGTATATACATATATACCATGTATGTTCCCAAGCACACATAAAACAATGTTTCCTTATTTTTCAGTTTTCTTTAGTGTTTGCCATCCTTCTCTCCTCTCTTTGTATTGTCTTCTCTTCCTAATTGAAGTCTCCTTGACATTTTTTTCCATTTCCCCTTCAAAGCACCAGTTTCTTAGTATCTCCCTCCCTAGAGCTCCCACAAACACACAATGTTCTGTTTATACTGCAGTTACTTTGCTTGGTTACACTCACATATAAAGACTGAGAACTAAGATCCATAAGTAAGGAAGATATGTACCATTTGTCTTTCTGGGTTTGGGTTAATTCACTAATATATTTTTCATCTTCTACTACTTAGCTTCAAATTTAATTTTTCTTTGCATATAGTGTTTTGTTATGTATATGTATCACATTTCCATTATCCATTCATTGGTTGAGAAATGTTTAGTTTGTTTCTATTTCCTAGCCACTGACAACAGAGTGGCCAAAAACCTGACTGATAAGCATCTGTGGAGTACTATGTCAAGTCATTGGGGGGTATATGCCAATGAGTCTGAACCACCCATTTATTTTATGTATATGAGTACACTGTAACTGTTTTCAGACACATCAGTAGAGGGGCATCAGATCCCATTCTAGATGGTTGCGAGCCACCATGTGGTTGCTGGGAATTGAACTCAGGACCTTTGAAAGAGAAATCAGTGCTCTTAACTGCTGAGCCATCTCTCCAGCCTTTTAGATTTTTATACATTTAGCCATCTTTCAGATTTTTATCTTATCAGAGTAAGAATGGCTAAGATCAACAAAACAACTGACAAGCAATGTTGGCAGGCATGTGGGGAAAGGTGAATTCTCATTCTTTGTTGGTTGGATTGCTGTTATTTTCTAAGGATATTTTTCCTGATGGAGTGAAATGAAATCTCAATATAGTTTTAATTTATATTTCTATAGTGGCTAAGGAAATGATTTTCATGTTTGTTAACCATTTGAAATTTTTCTTTTGAGAGCTGCCCAGTTTCCTTAGGCCATTTGCTCACTGGATTATTTGGGGTTGGGAGATTTAGGTTTTTGAGTTTTTAATATATTCTAGATATTAACTCTTGTCAAATGTATAATTAGCCAAAATCTCCCCATTATTATGCAGACTGTGTGTTCAATACATTGTTTCTTTGTTTTAAAGTTCTTTTTAAAAACTATGCCTTCGCTTTTGTCAGTTTTCCTGATTATTTCTTGAGTTTCTGAGTCCTGTGCAAAAAATCCTTAAATATGCCTATATTTGAAGTGTTTCACTTATGTTTTCCTATAAGAGTTTTATGTCTTGCAGTAACAAGTCTGAATTGATTTTTATACAGGATGAAAGTGACATATTTCATTCTTCTTCATTTGAGTATTTTTTTCTCACACAATTTGTAGAAGATGTTTTTCTCTGGTGACTGTTTTTAGCATCTTTATCCAAAGTCCCATGGCTGCAGTTTTATGGGTTTGCTACTGAGACTTCTGTCCTACTCCATTTGGTCTTTGTGCCAGTGCTATACTGTTACCATGGCTACAGTATTATTTAAAACCAAGTATTATTGTACTCCTAGCATTATTCTTTTTTTTTTAACATTTTTTGTACTAAAAGTTTCTGTACAGTTATGTATTTTATGCTTCCCTTTCCAGATGGTCCCTTTGTTGCATTACACTTTTTTATTTCTGCTTTGTGTGCATACATGGTTTTGTGTATCTATATACATGAAAAAGAAAAATTAGATAAATGCCTTTCTGAGACTGGCTTAATTCAGTTAGCATGTTTAGCATTGTTCTTTTTACTCAGAATTACTTTAGTCATTCATGATCAATGTTAAATTTTGAAATTTTTCTTTCTTCTTCTGTTAAGGCTGTTATTACAATTTTACTGGGAAGGAAAGGAAGTTGCAGATAGTAATTGGTACTAAGGCATTTTCACAATACTAATTCTGATAATCCATCTTCTAGGATTTTTTCTCTTCTTATTTTTGATTTCAACATTTTAAAAGTTTTGTAAAGCATTGTAGAGGTTTTTCTCATTATTGACTGGGTTTATTATTACGTACTTTTTTGAAGTTGCATATTTATTGTTGGCATATAGGAAAAGCTACTTTTTTGTATAAATTGTGTATCATGTTAGTATGCTGAAATTGTTCATCAATACTAAGAACTTGCTGTGCAGTCATCAAAGTCTCTTAACTATAAGATCATATCATCTTCAAATAGGAATATTTTGATCTCTTATTTTCCTATTTATTTTCATCCATTTTCCCCCAATTCTATTGTAATCGTTATGAATTAAAATAGTATTGTCAATAAGAGTGGAGAGACTAGTTCCTGATTTAGAGGAAATATCATTGCTGTGAAAACAAGCCCGTGCAGTTATATTGTTATCTGAAAAAGCCAACTTCAAATACAAATGAGTCATGGAAGAGGAAGAAAGCAATCTCATATTAACAAAGGGAACAATACATGGAAAATCTCACAAAGCTTCACCCTTCATGAAGAACTAGAATCAACTGAGACAATCTTGACACAGGAGAGATTGCTCTTCCTCAGGGCACACCAATGGGTTGACCAGTGCTAAATGGTCAGCCCTGTAGACATACATACAAGTAACATTATAAGATCCAAGCAGGTTTATTTATGAACACACACACACACACACACACACACACACACACACACCAATAAATAAATGTAAAAAGAAGGGGGTACATTAATTCAAATCTTATACATGATGAAATCAACATACCTGATTCCATAAATCAAATATTCCTTGATATGAAAGCATAGACTTGAATCAGTACAATAATGTTGGGTGATAATACTTGACTCTCACCAACAGATAAGTTACATAGCTCCTCCAAAATATTGAGAAAGAAACTCGAAGGTAAATGGCACTTAGATGGGATGGACTTAACATAATCTGTACCACATTCTACCCAGTAGCTACAGTAAGCATGTTCATTCAGCTGCTCATGGAACTTGCTCCAGAGTAGAACATATGTTAAGACACAAAGTAAATCCTAAAAAATATAAGGGAATAAAAATAATTTCTTCTTTTCTTTCTCATAAAATAGAATAAAACTAGAAATCAACAGCAAGAGAAACTACAGAAAATATGTGAGCTGAAGGAGATTGTAAAACACATTATTGAATAATGAATGGCTCACTGAAGAAATCAAAATGAAAAAAATTTAAATATCTAATTGAAGTGGAGTCTGAATGGTAATGGTGGTTTAACATCCCATCCTCCCTGACTTCCTTACAGAAATGTGATTCTAATTCCTGATAGCTGGCATAAATATTTCAGAAGACTGAATACCATGAACCAAGAATTGTGAAACCAGTAAACAAGCAAGAGTACATTTTTTACACATAGACAAGATTCTCAGACAACAGTCACACTGAGCTGAATGGGATGAAAGTGACCTGAAAGAGTTTCAACAAAGCATCATCAAATGCCAGGTGTCTCTAACTCCCTGAAGAATGCCAGGTGGTTAGAAATGCACAAACAAGTAGAAGGCGGAGTCCACTAAACCCTGGCACACCCACAGGAAGGATTCCTTCCAGAGAATTCTGACTCCAAGTGTCCTGAGATTCTTCTGCACAGACTCATCTAGCACCTACGGGTATGTGGGAAACAGTAAAGTGTACCTAGCAGCATACAAGGGTGGGTAGTACTTTACTCACCCAGTGGACTTACGGAGGGTTCTGTGTGCTGTGCTTTCTAGGAAGCTCTTTGGCTTGAACCTCCTCTACCTACAAAGGCTGATGGGCTCCAGGATAAGTCCATGTAAGTGGACTCTAAGGTCACTGTAGCTTCAAATAGAAAGTATTAGAAAGACAGTCTGAGACCTGAGTCGCTGCCTTGGCTTTTTCCCAGTCCACTTCTGTGGTTTTGGTTGAGCCTGTTTCTTACTTTAGATCTTGTTGTCCTTAACTTTTTGTGTGCCGTTTTATTTCATTTTATTTATATAATAACTCCAGTATGGGAAAATCTCTGCTTGATGGCAATTAATGTTTGGCTTGCTCAGCTCCATTCCAGTTCTGACTCAATGTGAAGTGACTCATGTTAATCTTTATTTAATATCTTCTCCAAGCTAGTCATGTTGTGGAAATTTTTAACAGAGATGAACTGGGAGGGAAAGGCCACCCACATGTTTTTTACACAGAGATGCAAAGCAAGCATAGAGAAAATCTGAGCTAAACATGAACTCTGTTGCCTCTAGGTAACCAACACATACACATCTTTCCAGCTGTTTAAAAGCAGGGGGTTGCTATCATAACAAGACTTGAGTCTTAACACATTTATCCTACAGAGTAGTCATTATTGCCAGAAAACATAAAGATTTTAATTTTGAAAATGGTAAAAATAAAACTCAAGGACGTAACCAAAACTTGGACAACAACACCCAATTGTAGCTAAAGAGCTGAGATTCAAATAAGTTGGTCCTACCAAGGCAAGACAAGTACATCATGGCATCATTCATATGTGTAATCTAAAACGTCAGAATTACAGAAGCAGAAGTATTGGTCAAAGTCTTCATTGTTCCTCAGGAGATGTGTTCAGAAGGCTGCAGTAACAGTGTATTGTATACTTGGAAATCAGTGAATAGACTTCAAATAGTCTCATCACACATACACACACACATAAAATAAGCATTGTGGTACTGTGTAGCTTGGTGTAGGTATTCAATGATATATATATATATATATATATTTATATATATATATGTATGTATATCTTTCACAACATATTTTTCAAAACATCATATTGGATATACACATGTATGTATACATAATGTACATATATATGCATATGTATACACACACACACACACATATATATATATATATATATATATATAACTTTTTCTCATTAAATTTGAAAATATTTTTAATTTTTAAAGGACAAAAGAAAAGATGTCAGCATTGTATAAAACTAAGAAAAGATATACAGAAATGTTATATCACTTTAACTCTGAAATTATTCTAGAATAACAATTCTTTAAACTCGTGTGTGTGTGTGTGTGTGTGTGTGTGTGTGAGAGAGAGAGAGAGAGAGAGAGAGAGAGAGAGAGAGAGAGAGAGAGAGAGAGAGAGGAGAGGAGAATAGGGGGAGAGAAACTTTCTCTGTCCAGTCTTTCATGCAAGCCTGTGTTTTGACTTCCTTCACCTCTTGATTAGGCTGGAAGCTTCTAGGACAAGACTAAGTTTTTCTCCCTTGCTCCAGCAGAGGGAGACATCTTGACGTGGTTAACTGAAATGCTTAGTGCTTCTAATGCAGGTGTGGCATCTATGGAATAAGCCAGGAACTCCTTTTTTTTTTTTGCTCATACTGACTGAGGAAATAAAATGTAAATGGTACAAAAAATGCTCATAGGCTGTAGTTTTCCTCATGAAGTAGGCTGAGAGAGTCATGGTTTCTAAGACAGCTGTCAACTGAATTCTCTTTAGGGATTTATTAGAGTGTATTCTACTCTGCATCAGGGTTTTTGCTTTGGCAACCTGCATGTAGAAGCAGCGCACCTGTGTATGTATGTGTGTGTGTGTCTGTAAGTGTATACATACATTATAATCTCTTTATGAATAGTACAACAAGTGTCAGTAACATAGAGTCTTTCCTGTTGAGGAGTTGAAGAGTTGGCTCAGCAGATAAGAGAATATGCTATATCAGCATGTGGATCTGAGTTCAAATTCATGTAAAAAGATGGATGTTCACATCTGTAACTTTAGTGCTGGGTTTTCTGTGAGGAGAGGAGAGAATGGAGCATCCCTGGACTATCTGGATTCCAGGCAAATACCAGGTTAAGTGAGAGACCCTGCCTGAAGAGAATTCAATTTCTTGAATTGAATTTTTCGGTTAAATACATTCTTCTAGATATTCTTGAAGTAGCCTTGGGTTCTATTTCTCTCCCAGGAGACTGGTGGCCTGCAGTCATGGGAAAGGTGCCCTGAAAAAGGGCATCAGAGGGCGAGCAGTAACACCTGAGGGTGCACCAACCAAGGTGTTCCCTCATGACTCCCTTTCAGGTGTCAACATAAAGCATGTGCAGCTCAGCTTGGGACTAAGACCAAGCTCCTTCCATCTCTAGACTGGACCAAGGTGGGCTGCCTTCCTCGGGGCTGAAAGGCACCATTCTTTGGGAAGGATAAAAGCAGTAACCAAGCAGTCTCCATAAGGAGTCTCAGGGAACATCATGGGAAAGGGGGCAGAAAGATTGCAAAAACTCGAAGGCCAGGATGTCTGATTGGGAAATAGTTTTCTTATATATGACAGAAAAGCTGCAACCATGAAATCCCAAAACATGGTACCCTAAAGAAGACCTGCACAATGACAAAACCTAGTGGCAGGATGGAGGTTACTATTCACTATCCACACTGATGTTCTTGAACTCCAGTCTTCCCCACTCCATGCCCACAGGCTGGCTCAATCTTGTTGTCACTCAAGCCCACTTCCACCTGCAACTAGCAGACTGTCCCCAGAAAGGCTCTGACTGACAAAAAAGTCACTGAACTCATCCTAGGAGGCCGTAGGAATGAGACCAAGACCAGTTAAAAGCTATCTGGGCTTAATTTTCTCTGCCAGTAAAATGAAGTGTAGGGATCACAAAGGTTTCAGATAAGTGTCTCCCAGCCTGTGGATGAGTCCCAGCATCCTAAAGAACAGATGAGGAAAAGGTGTGCACACACAATGCACCCAGGAGGTGGCACTCTGTCCTAACCACCTAGAGGGTTTAAAAGGTTTCAGTAAAAGACCTGTTGTGGTCAGAGTGGGGAAAGAGATGGGTTATTTAACTTCCCAAGCACAAACAGAAAATCCTTTGGAGGAAATCATCAATTCCCTTCAAATAGTCCTAGTCCTGAAGTGTGTTAGCTCAGGGTCACTTTCCCATATTCCTTTCTTTCCCCTATCCTATATACCTCAGTTCTTCATAGGTTGCCAAACATAGGTATAAACATGCATGCACACATATGTCACCATGGCTGTTGTGTATACAATGAACTTTAGTAAGATTTGATTTGGTCAGTGTCAAGTTTAACTATGAGAAGAAATTTCCTGAGAGAAAGAGAATAGTTCTCAGACAGCCCAGTATATTCGTAAGGCTGAATTGTGTTCCAATTAACTAGTGAACTACAAATCCCAGTAACTTAAGTCCAGTTTTAATTCTCACTTGCCCTGCTCACCATAGAGGGTCACCTGAATCCCTACTATACATGAATTCTGCTTCTTGACCCACACAAATAGAGCACCCTCCACTTGGAGCATGGACAGTTTTTATGGAAGAGAGAAAAGAACATGCTGAAACATAGTTTCTAATTTACATTTAATGTGCTCACACAGAGGAATAAAATAGCCCATAAAGAGGCTGAAGATGCCTCATCCACTTGGGCCTGTTATATCCTGCAGACGGCATGGAGATGTAATCTCTTCAACACATCCACATAGGAGGCAGTGCATACTTGTAGACCTTCTGGTCTGACCACATATCAAAAAAAAAAAAAAAGGAAAGAAAGAAAGGAAGGAAGGAAGGAAGGAAGGAAGAAAGAAAGAAAGAAAGAAAGAAGGAGAGAAAGAAGAAAGAAAAATTCAATGTGCATCTCACATGGGCTAGGTACCACAGAAATGGTGAATTTTTTTGCCTCAAGCCTCTTCCAGTTGATGTAGGAAAAGAAGGGCAGGTGATCTATGAAAAAAGCAACACACAAGGCAATAGGATTGGAGTTTCTTGTATGGAGTGGGCCACTCACATATTGTAGGCTGTGACAAGTTCAAGGAAGAAACAGGCCAATGTATAAAGAAAGGTTAGATACATATCAGGAATGGGCAGGCTAGGCAAAGACTGGCTTGTCAGTTGGAGAAAGATAGCACATCATTTAAAAATTTGAAATATACTATTTACTGTTGATGGTGCTGTGTGATTGGTACAGAAAGAAGAAAGATAACTAGGAAGAGAGAAGGCCAGAGTCTTCTCAGAGAGGGCCAAGTATGTCAGCCTTTTAAAACCATGTCAAGAACTGTAGTCTTCACTTCTGAGGCCTGTGAGGAGGCCCTAAGGATTTGAGCATGAAGTGGGCTGGCTGCTATTCATACAAAATTGTCTGTGTTTTCTCTTCCCATCCAGCTCAGGGGGAAGGGTGTGGGATGGATATAGAGGGGGTGTCTTGACACCTGCTGAGTAAATGCTGAGGTGATCACAATTCCTGATGGAAGCAACTCTGAGCCTAGGAAACCCAGGGTGAGAATTAAGGGTCTTTGTCCTTGCAGAGAGCTGTCTAAGGCTGATTCTGCTTTTTGCCTACTGCAGGTTCCTTAATCTCTGGTTGGAAAGCCGGACACTAACCAGGGAGACTAGTTAGGCGTCAGTATCTGTGAATCAATCTGTTTGGTTTGATTCATTTTTCAGCAACCATCATTGAGGTGGACTGACCTAGAGGAATGCCTGAGCCTCATCATCCAGAGCTCAGAAACAGGCTCCACACATGGGGAGTGGTATACATAAAAGCAGCCTCTTCCAGAAAGGGAGCTTCCTTCACCATGAGTGTCCTTGGCTGGATTTTAGCTGACATTACATCTAAGAGCTGCTGACTTCATTTTAAGCATGGTCTTGCCAATTTTACACCCACCTGTGCATTTCTTTGAAAATCCAGTTTTATCGAAGAAAATTAATAAGTAAATTTAGCAATAAATAAATCTCTAACAACATAAAATAATTAAAACAATATTTTATAATAAGTAGTTAAAAGAAATAAGACTAAGAAATAATTGTCCAGATCATGTGATACAATTATATGTTAAGTTTTCTTTTACATTTTTACTTATTCATTTATTATTACTTTGTTTGTATGATGTCTATGTGAGTTCAGACCTACCGTGTAGAAGTCAGAGGATAATTTTAGGAGTGAGTTCTCTCCTTCTATCCTGTGGGTCCTAGAGATCAGAGTCAAGTTATCAGGCTTGGTGACAAGAGTCTATACCTGATGAGCTAACTTGTCAGCCCTAGTGCTCATTATTATTAGAACATCCTTTCCTATCTCATACCTTTTTAGTCCTCCCCCACTCTGATATCTAATCACCCTTTACATTAATTCAGTTTCCTCATTCTTTATGGTCCCCTGGGCATAGTCTTACCACTGTAGCTTATCTTCAGCAGGAATCCTGCTAGGTTAGTTTAGCCATAATACTCCTGATATCTCATGCTTATTTTTATTGACTTTCTGTCCAAGGCCCCCACCTGCTACTTGAATATAGATTCCATCAGAGTATTTGCCTGTGTTATGTTTGGAGTTGAGCCAACACGCTCTCCCTACTTCAAAACACATTCTAGTGGACCCTATGCCTATTCCAGGGCCCCAGATAAAGTTACCTTTATGATATAAATGTCACTGAGGAATTTTTTATATCAGTAATGTAAATCACAAGAAAATTCCCAAAGGGGAGAAAAATCAGAAATAATTGCTAAGTCATCTGATACAGTTCTTAGGGGGTCGCTAGGTCATCTGATACAATTCTTAGGGGGTCGCTAAGTCATCTGATACAATTCTTAGGGGGTCGCTAAGTCATCTGACACAGTTCTTAGGGGGTCGCTAAGTCGCTAAGTCATCTGATACAGTTCTTAGGGGGTCGCTAAGTCATCTGATACAGTTCTTAGGGGGTCGCTAAGTCACCTGATACAGTTCTTAGGGGGTCGCTAGGTCATCTGATACAGTTCTTAGGGGGTCGCTAAGTCATCTGATACAATTCTTAGGGGGTCGCTAAGTCATCTGATACAGTTCTTAGGGGGTCGCTAAGTCGCTAAGTCATCTGATACAGTTCTTAGGGGGTCGCTAAGTCATCTGATACAGTTCTTAGGGGGTCGCTAAGTCATCTGATACAGTTCTTAGGGGGTCGCTAAGTCACCTGATACAATTCTTAGGGGGTCCCTAGTAAAAGAATCTCTTTTGTATACTCTTACTCATTTGTTGCCAGTGGAGTTTCCCTTCTTAACACTATTTGAGGATCTGGTCTGCAAAGCTAAACCCCAGCAGGCCAATCATTAGGAAATCAATTGCTTAACAACTTCATCGGCCTGCTAGTTGGTTGGTCAGTGAGCTTCGTAGTTAGGCAGCTATGCTATGAGCTCATTTCTTGTGTATGCACTTAGCCTCATTTCACTCACACACTGAGTCACTTGCTGGGCAGAATCTTTTAGTTGTCAGAATTCTCAATTACTAGTTAGTCTATTAGTTGGCCAGTCACCAGTTATTTGAGTGTGAGTTCTGGCCTGAATATCCTTTCTTGCTCATAGGTAACTTGTACTTTTGTTGGGTATAAAAAAAAAAAATCACTAACATATGTCTAAGATAGCCAAGCATTCTCAAAGTAAAGATGGTCTTAGCATAGATCTTCAAGTGTATGGACTATAAAGGCTAAACTGCAATAAACATCAAATCGAATTTGAGAATGTAAGATAATTCAGAAAGTACTAGAACATCATAGGTTCTACTTGTAAAGCCAAAATGAGATGGGAATGATGGCTCAGGAATCATGGTTTATCTGTTTAAGTTCTCTTCTATAGTGGCTAACAAGCATCTGTAACTCCAGTTCCAGGGGATCTGATAGCCTCTTTTACCTTCCCTTGTCACTAGGCATAGCTGTATCCAGGCAAGCATACATATAGGCAAAATACCCATTTACATAATGTAGTAAAGTAATATATACAATTTTTGAAAAGTTAAAGACAAATTGGCTGATGCTGAATTTCTATTTAAGTTCATCAATAAACCTATTCACGCATCCAACTTATGGCTAATATTTATGGGGCACATATATGTGTGACTGTCTAGATTATTAGATTATAAAAATGACTGAATGATAAATACAACTTATCACCTAGGATCAAGAAATTTAGATTTGGTTCTTAATTTACAGACGTCTTATAGTTTGCAGAAGAGGCACCATCAGTATATTACATGTGAAACATTCCAAGCAGGTGTAGATAAAAAGCTTACTGTGCTAAGGAAAGGAGGAAAACATATATTTTGTAAAGATTTAGAGAACAAGGTTGTGGGGAAAGTGGTATTTAAAATATTTTCTAAGGTCTGGGAATATAATTCAGTAGTAGAACATTTGTCTAGAATGCATATGTCCTTGAATTTGATCCCAAGTACAAGAAAAAGGAAAGGAAAGAAAAGAGAGGGGGGAGAAAGAAGAGAGGAAAGGTAAAGAACAGAGAAATCTGAGTGAAGACTGTCCCTGAAGAGCAAATTTCTCTGAGAGAGGGAGACAGGCCAGTCCCAGACTAAAAGGTCCAAGCTGAAAGGTGTGGGGCAGATGCTAGAAACACAGTGTGTTCTTCCCCTGTACAGGATGGAGAAGCTAAGGATGACGTCAGCTTGTTCAGAGTCTCCAAATACCTCATGCTCCATTTTCCTCAAGAGTGTTGAAAACTTACTCATAAATCCGCACATATTTTGGATCAGAAATTACATCAATCTGTGATTACATCTCCTCCAGAAAACAGAATCTGTTAGGGCTTTCTTTCTGGTTGACCCTGAAGGCACCCTTGTTTCCTCAAATTCACTCTTAATCAGACATAGAGACCATTAATGTTCAAGGAGGGCTCAGGGAGGATTTTACAACTCTTAAACTCTTACACTGAAAAATGGGAACACCAAGTCTCAGGAAAGTTATAGAATGCCAAGATGTCACAGCCAGTGAAGTTTGAGTAGCAGAAAAGCCTCCACACACCCCCTGGGAGGGGTTCTTCCTCATCAAGAACTCCAAGTGAGTTCTACCACAAGACAGAGAGACCAGTACCTCAGGTCCACTGGGCTTCCACCAGGCAGATTCTGGCAATCTTCCCAGAGACACCACACCCTCTCCATAGTGCTTAGGTTCCCATGCTGGCCATCTATGAGCACACTATTGGAAGTAGCCTTTTACCAAGCCCAAAGCTTGCTTTTCCTCTTCTTCCCCTTACAAAACTGTTAGTGTCTTAGGTCTTCTAGAAGTATCTCATGTGGCATGAGGGATGGAGAGGGAGAGGATATATTTCTGTCTCACTCTTTTCTCTATTTTTCAAACTATCACTCAGAGCACCTAACAATGCCACTGAAGCATCTTACTTGCAAACATATAATTCAGGGGGCAGAATAACTCCTTACATTTACAAAAAAGATCAGAAGTTCTCCTTGTAAGTAGCATCCACCATACTGTTTGTTGATAGATTAAGAAAATGGTGGAGGCAGAAACTGGAAACTTGAAACTAAAATTTTCTATGTCATGACTGTTAGTTACGTGTCAATCAGAAATTGAGATAAAGCAAGTGTGACATGATTGTGACTGTAAAGATGAGCTATCACTTGCTCAGTTTTAAATATTAACTATACTGGCAAGACAGCTAAAAATACTGCAACTGTGCCTCCTCCCCCTGTCAAGTCTACCAAGCATAGAACTCTTCAAAGAACACTTTGTGGTCTGCTAGAGCACTTTTTTGGGTTTTCTTTTGATATATTTTTTGAAATAGCTCAATGAAGATATCCCACTTGCCTCTCTATAGGGCCTCATCAACCTCTCTTTACCCAAAAGCCCTGAGTCAAAGTAGAGATGCATCTGAATGGATGGTAAAATAGCTGGCTTCCACTCCACAAGGAGCCTCCCATGCCAAAGTCTGTTTCCCAGTTGCCTCGTGGTTTATCTGTAGGGTGAGGCTGGAATTTCTCAAGTTTTGACTCACCTTTAAAATGAGTCTTACCTCTATCCTCACCTCCCTGACAAGAGTCACAGGCACACACCTGTTCTCAGATACCTGTTCCTTAGAGCTGTTAGAAATAGAACCTAGCATCCTGGGTTCAGTAATGCATGGTACTTAGAAGATGAGAGAGCACCTGTGACTCTCTGGATGAGCCAGGTGACAGTCCCGTGGTTAGGTTGGGCCAGTGGGAGTATAACTAAGGAGGAAGGGTTGACATTACACACAGCTTCTCGAGGCCTGCCCTGCCTAGAGGGGTTTGATTACACGGGGTGATTTGAGGGGTGCCAGGAAGTCTCCCCACCTCCTTTGAGAAAATAATCCACTGCCCCAGCAGGTTAAGGTGTCTAGAAACCAGCCAAGGCAACTTTTGAAGACTTGGATCAGCTCTCTTGGAAGAACTCAAGGCCTGGGCACCAAAAGAAACACAATTTTCTCATCTATAAAGTATATTACAAAATGATCTTTCTTTATAGTTTTGGGAGCATTAAGTATAGAAGTGCTCTAGGCTTAATGATTGATAAAACACAACCTATTAGACCTCTTGGTGGAGGCATAAAAATTAGTTACGATCCCTTTGAGGGAGGAGAAAGGACAGGCTCGGGCAACAGAAACCTTGAGTGCTAGAGAATAAGCCATGAGAAAGTGGGGCAAGAAGAGGCAGGAACCACCACAACTACTTTCTAATTTATTCTTAGGGAATTCTTGGCTGTAATGGCTCCATAGGCTTAGTCATTGGATTAGATGAAAACAGCTATTAACCCCCAAATCCTGTGATTCAACCAACTCTGGCTCTCACATTAACCTTTGTATGACCTTAGGTAGGGCATGTCCTCATTCTAAGTCTCAGTTTCCCTCTCAGTAATATAGGGATAATCCAGATAATAAGGAAGCTGAATGACAAGGCTCAAAGAGGTTTGACATATTAAACGCACATTAGATTGTGGCTTGGATATTTATGATGTATTAAACATGTCCCTTTCAAGCTCTCACATTTAGACTTCTGTCTGGCCTGGGTAGTATCTAACATGATGGTTGTGTTACAAGTCAAGTTTCTATTACTAGATAAAATTTAGCAAAAATTAAACAGAGATGGTTATTGATAAGGAGGCAAATGACGTGATGGGAAAAATAAAATCTACTATAGAGAGGCTTGTGGATGGATATAATGTTAAGATGATAAAGACCATGTATATGAGCACACACAAGTACACACACACACACACACACACAGAGAGAGAGAGAGAGAGAGAGAGAGAGAGAGACAGAGAGGGAACCATGGCTTGCAGGTGCCAGGTTTGTTGTGATATCCCTTGATCTATGATGCTGCCAAATGATTCTTGCTGTATATTTCTCAAAATGTTTAGGTCAGGAAGAGCACAGAAAAGTGGGTGGAAACAGAAGGTGCAGATGGGGAGCAGGTGAAGCTGGAAGGCAGAGCGAGGAGGCAGAAAATGAAATGCAGTGCCTGGGATCTTGAACCCAGAATATCACATTCTGAACATTGAGAGGCTGTTGAGGAGGTGAATGCCTGACTTGGAGGGATAAACTAAAGAAAGGGTTAACTTCAAAATGAAGGTGAGCTAGAAGCACTATTTTCTTTGCTTGTGATGCTAAGCTCAGAAAAGCTCATTAATCATGGTCCCCACCCAAGGACAGTCATTTCTTCACTGCAGAGATGCTGGCTGCTGTGATGGAGTGGAAATAAGCCCTGGACCAGGCAACCACCTGGCTCCACCTCTACTAGCTGAAGTTGTTGAGCAGGTTATTTAACTTCTTTGGGACTGTTTCTTCAAACTGTAAAATCAGATTTTCATGATACAACTGAATTGTCATGAGGATTAAATGAAGTAGAGGGATTTTAATACATAAGGAAGTGCTTGGGTACTCCTAGCTCTCATCTGAGAGCCTTTTAATTTGTCTAGGCTGAGGGAGAACACCAAGGGATTTGTCTTCAGAAGGAACCTAAAGCTTGGGGTTGATAAACAGGTGTGTGTGTGGGTATTGGTGTGTGTGCGTGCGTGCATGCGTGTGTGCATGTGTGTGTGTGTGCGCGCGTGTGCACACGCGTGTGTCTCTCTCTGTGTGTGTGTGTGTGGGGATCATCAGCCACAGCAATTCTGATTTCTTTCATTCCAGTCTAGTGACCAGATAAAGGACCAGAGCTTCTTTCTTCCAACCTGAAAAGGTTCCTAAGAAGGATTGCTGAATTTATCAAAAAGAAATAGAGACTGTCCTGTTAAATTTATGTTTCAGATGAACAAACACAACACTTTTAGTAATCTCACACCATATTGAAGACATACTATAGAAGAAACTATCATGAAGTTAGATTTTATATCTTATGTTTTGGGTGACAAGCTTACTGCAGGGATCAAGTTCTATGTACCTCTGTGGCCATTACTAATATCTATGAGCAGCCACATCCGGATGGGTGGTGTGGAGGGAGGAGCAGTGCCATCATTGTGGCCGTTGTCACCCTCTGCTGCTTGTGCTCCAGGGGAGGATTCAGAATGCATGCAAATGGCCTCTCTGGTTCATAAAACACATGAGCATGAGATTGAGCAAAAAGAGG
Organism: Mastomys coucha; assembly: GCF_008632895.1. Classification (NCBI taxonomy): domain Eukaryota; kingdom Metazoa; phylum Chordata; class Mammalia; order Rodentia; family Muridae; genus Mastomys; species Mastomys coucha. The sequence goes on along the minus strand of NW_022196898.1, from coordinate 40,953,061 downwards.
GGATAGATGGAATCTGTGGCTAGGCTTTTTCACCCTCTCCAGTGTGTAGAACAGAAGTTCTGTGAGCCACTTGGATTAGAGTCCAAATACCCTCTTGGATACCTGCCACCCATATCATGTTGCATCTGCAATACAGTGACAATGACATTTGTCTAGACTAGAGGAAGTATGAACATAAAATGAAATAATAGTCATCTCAATACTCACCAAGAGTATTCTCCACAAACAGTAGCAGGTAGCAGGGAAGGAGATATTCATATTTTTGCCACAATTGACCAAAACCCTGTCTCCTCCCTCACTTCTGCCTCAATATTTATTACAACCTCAAACAATTTCTCATGTTTTTTGTGTTTTTAGGTCTTAAATCTGGTGTGGTGAGATATCTCGGTTGTTAAGAGATTCCTTTTTTCAGATGACCCAGGCTCTGTTCCCAGCACCCACATAGTGGCTCAGAACTCACTGTAACTCTAATCCTAGGGGATCCATTTTCATATTCACTAGGCATATACATGGTGCACAGACATATATGTAGGCAAACACTCATACATATGAAATATATATGTATATATATTATTTAAAAGTCTTGAATCTTTCTGTTCAAGTCAACATCTTTAATGGGGTAAGTTATCTCATCTATAGGAACCTAGAGTGCTGGAAACATCAGGTGGGTGGATTTTTATGAAAACAGGCCAGTAAAGCAAGTCCCTGTAGGAAGTGCAGGTGGGAGAAGTGGGTGAGGAATTGCCTGGCAGGTGATTATCAGGGCCACACCAAGGGCCTGGGGCAGTTTGGGGGCCCTTATAAGGGTTCTGGGAATGGCTGCATATGGATCTGCTCTCAGCTTTCTCAACTGGGGTCCAGCTCACAGCCTTTGGTAAGTAGGGATAGCTCTGTCCTCCTGCTTTCTCTCCTTTGTATGCCTTGAGCCACTAAGCTAAGCTCCTCTCCTGTTCTTGGGTAACTAGAAAAGTGACTTAGCCTCATGACAATTATGGAAATGTCACAGTAATTATTACCTAGGAAACACTATCTTCACTCTGTATCATGGATAGATGTGACTTATTTCCTGACTTGAGGCTTGACCACTCAGCAGGAGGGATCTTCTCGTTGGAACTGGTGCACGCAGAGCTGTGGCATTCTGTCATAATTCTTGGTATTCTCTAAAGCATGTTCATGTTCTCATCTCTCTGTTGGCCTCTTCACCAAGCATAAAGCTTTGGTCTTAGGTTAACAGAAATCTAATATTCATGTCGAATTTTTTTTTCATACTAAGATACCCCATATCTTAGTTTTCTTATCCTAATGGTCTGCTTTCTGGGATGTATACCTACCACTTATAATTTATAAGATGAGAAGTGCTTCCTGCAAAGAAATCCAGAAATATCTATTAAAACTGGAAGGCCTCAGAGAACCTCCAGACACATACCATCCACTAAGATTGTAGAAGTATGACTGGCTTGTCAGTTACAGATTTGGATCTCGAGCTTGTCCCTCAACCTGCTGGACTGGTGATCGTTGAACCAAGATCGTCCTTGATAAAACCTTTATTACAACCTCAAACAATTTCTCATGTTTGTTGTGTTTTTAGGTCTTAAATCTGGTGTGGTGAGATATCTCGGTTGTTAAGAGATTCCTTTTTTCAGATGACCCAGGCTCTGTTCCCAGCACCCACATAGTGGCTCAGAACTCTCTGTAACTCTAATCCTAGGGGATCCATTTTCACATATACATGGTGCACAGACATATATGTAGGCAAACACTCATACATATGAAATATATATGTATATATTATTTAAAAGTCTTAAATCTTTCTGTTCAAGTCAACATCTTTAATGGGGTAAGTTATCTCATCTATATGGACTCAGAGTGCTGGAAACATCAGGTGGGTGTTTTTTTATGAAAACAGGGCAGTAAAGCAAATAGTGAGCCACAGTGTTCCCTGGTTCTCCATAAAGGTCTGAAATGTCTATCCTACATCCATATCCTGTGATTCTCCTTACCATATTAAGGGTGGAGTGGAGATTAGAACCCAGACTTCTGTTACTGGTTCACCTTTTCTCTAGACCAATTCTTCATAGACTCTGACATTGTTTGCTGGAAACAGACACTGCTCTTGTCCTCTTCATCATACATCTGCATCACTTAACTTAGCCAACTGGCAGTTACCCAGACCCAGCTGCTTTTTAATATTTAACTCAATACTTTTGATTTATTCTTGGTAATACCAACAAATAAAAGATCCATGGGAAGATAAAGAAGATAAGAACTCATAATAAAATAAAAGGAAGATGGTGAGAAAAAATATCACAGTAAAGCCAGATGACTAGCTCATTTGCTGAGGCTGTAAATCATCCTTGGGTACTAGTGCAAAATACTTCTTGATGTGACAGATGGGAGGACACACGTGGGACCTTTCTAATAATGTCTTCATGGTGTCTCCTCCAGCCTCATCTGTTCCTGCAACATGCCTTCCCATCAGCATCAGAATCAGCAACAGTGCACACCACAAACCCAGCAGCAGCAGGTGAAGCAACCCTGTCAGCCACCTCCTACCAAATGTCAAGAGGCATGTGTGCCTAAGACCAAGGATCCATGTGTTCCTCAGGCCAAGAAACAATGCCCAGCGAGGAGCACAGCCAACCCAGCTCAGCAGAAGTGTCCTTCTGCACAGCAAGACCCTAAGTGTAAGCAGAAGTAAGGATGGACTGGCAACCACCAGAGTTGGTGATGGAGCCTTGTCTTCCTCCTGCTTCTATTCCCACTGGTTCCGAGATTTTTCCCTCCTTCTACCTGTGTCCAATGAGTTTGGACCATAAGGCTCCTTGACTCCTCATCAATCCCCTCGTTACATGCACCTTTGTTACTCCAAGTCTTCTATAACCTACCCTGTTGTCTTCAAAGTGGGCATGAGAGAAAATTAAACTTCTCCAACCTCTTTATTGATCATAATTGTGGCCTTATCCATTCCATATTTTACAACAGCTTCTTATAGGGCTCTAGCCAGAGCTGATATTTCAATCTTTTTCCCTCCACTTCTTTCTACACCTGTTGCCCATTTAATCAACTAATAAACATGTGCTTCATGTAAGAATGATTGTGTCTGTGTCCTGTCCTGCCCGGCTCCATTCATCATCACATTTCAGGAGGTGCGAGTATACATGTCCCTGGGAGTTTAGGAAGCAACTGTTGTGAGCTAATAAGAAAACCACTTTTCTATAGACTGCCTATGGCTTGGATGACAAGTCACAGAGTGCTGTTAAGTAGGACCAGTCTCTCTGTTCTTTAAGAGTATTTTATCAGGGGGTAGGGGATACAGATCTGGAACATCAGAAATTCTGGTAGTTAATTTTAAGAGAATTGATCTTGATACATCGCAGCTGAGTAAGGAAAATAAGCCCAGGAACTGGCCTCTTAGACTTTTGAGAGACTTCCATGACTAACCCCATCTAGAGAAGACCAAGGAGGAAAGAAATCCTTTAGCCCTGATAGAAATTCAACACACCTACTAAATGTAGGTTTCAATGTTTGGAAATTGTCATTCTGCAAAGACAGACAAAACAGACACAGGTGACAGGAGTATAATGAAGCATTATACAAACAGGTGCAAATGGCTTTTGCATGGATTTGTTCATTGTCTATTCTTTGATTCCTTTTTAAGATGTATTTTTACTATCTTTATTATGTATATGTTCACATGTGTTCAGGTACCCACAGATGATAGATGAGGGCTTCAGATTCCCTGAATCTCCTCACATTACAGGTAGTTGTGAACCTTCTTATGTAGGTGCTGGGACTTGAACATGGGCCCTCGGCAAAAATAGCAAGGGCCATAGAAGCCATCCTTCTGCCCCTATTTTTTGTTTGTTTATTTTGTTTTGTTGGGTTTTTTTTTTGTTCTTTAACTCATACATAATCATTCACTTACTTATGTATTAATATACCATAAACTTTTTTTAACTTCCAGTTATTTTTCTTTTTTCTTTTTTTTTATTAGATGTTTTCTTTATTTACAATATCTCCTTTCCCAGGTGCCCCTCAAAAAAAAAGAAATAAAATAAAATAAAACAAAAACAATCCCATTCCCACCCCTTCCCCCTGCTCAACATCCCACCCCCTCGTGCTTACTGCCCCTGGCATTCCCCTACACTGGGGCATAGAACCTTCACAGGGCCAAGGGCCTCTCCTCCCATTGATGACTGACTTGGCCATCTTCTGCTATACACATGCTGCTGGAGCCATTAGTCCCACCATGTGTACTCTTTGGTTGGTGGTTTAGTCCTGGGAGCTCTGAGGGTACTAGTTAGTTCATATTGTTGTTCATCCTAAGGGGCTGTAAACCCTTCAGCTCCTTGGGTCCTTTCTCTAGCTCCTTCATTGGGGACCCTATGCTCAGTCCAATGGATGGCTGTGAGCCTCTACTTCTGTATTAGTCGGGTACTGTTAGAGCCTCTCAGGAGACAGATATATCAGGCTCCTGTCATCTAGCACTTGATGGCATGTACAATAGTGTCTAGATTTGATGATTGAATATGGGAAGGATTCCCAGGTGGACCAGTCTCTGAATTGTCCTTTTATTCCACTTTGCCCATGCTAGATCTCTAGACTTTCTTGAGAACCTAAACTGAGCCTAAGTCTACTCTTAGAAAGTCAGAGATATTCTGATTCTCACCAAGTCCAGGGTACTAATATTAGTGTGTTTCTGGGTCTACAAAGAAAAAGCACACCCAAACCCTGGTGTTTTCTACACAACACTCCAACCTTATTCTTTGCCCTTTAAATTTCAAATGTAGGCAGCAAGAAAATCTGTCTAACAAAAAAAGCAAAGAATTTAAAGTAAATATTTTGCTGCATAGTTAAGCCAAGTTTGTCACAATATTTCTCTTCTTGTTATGATTCCATAATCTCAGGACCAATGGCTAAAACAAGAAGAAGGCTAAGTAACTGGGGCAGCATATCAAACCTTAACCAGGTTCTGGATCTCACCTCTGAAAATAAGGGAAGAGGTTCTAGTCCTTTGGGCTTACAGCCCTAGTATACCCAGATGCAATCTGAAAGGCAGACTCATACTAAGCAAAAACTTGATTGGTCCACTCTGCTAACTATAAATCCGGAACTGGAACAAGTTATCATAGGGTATTCTCTTCCATTTGCAAATTCGATCATCAATGGGAGGAGAGGACCTCAGCCCTGTGAAGGTTCTGTGCCCCAGTGTCGGGGAGTGCCAGGGCCAGAAAGTGGGAGAGGGTGGGGTGGCAGGCATGGGGAGTGGGGAGGCAGTTGGGGTTTGTTTTTGTTGTTTTCATTTGTTTCTTTGTTTTTTAGAGGGGAAACTGGGAAGGGAGAAATTTACATGTAAATAAAGAAAATATCTAATAAAAAATAATAATAAAAAAAAAGAAAGTCAGAGATATTTTCTTATATATGCATAAGAGTGTTTTCCCCTCCTCTGGGATGGCCATGTACTGAGAATTTGTGCAAAATAGTTGACTTAGTGAGTTAGTTTGAGTTCATATAGTTTATGAAAGCTTATGTTCTACTTTTGTAGCCAATGTCCTAACCCTCTTTGCTTTGGCATAAGCTGCTTGTCTTAAAAAGAAGCTAAATACTGCCAGCTAGAAAAAGACACAAGCCCTTGAAAAACAGAACATTAAAAAGGAATAAGTGGGAACTATAAAGATGATTCAGTGACTAAGAATATTAGCTGCTCTTTCAGAGGACCCAGGTTCAAGTCCCAGCACCCACATGTTGACTTATAACCATCTATGTAACTCTATCTGAGGGGATCTGACCCTCTCTTCTGGCCTCAGAGGGCACCCAGGATGCTTGTGCTACAGTGACATACATATTAGTAAAACAACCATACACATAGAATAAATAAAAATGTTTTAAAAAATTTTAAGGTGTAACTAATCAGTTTTTTCTTCTTTGATCTATACTCTTCTCAAGGATTTCCTCACTGATGTGCAATTTAATCTATGTTGTTTGTAATGCCAATAGCAATTTCTTCATTGAACACACTGGCTTGAAAAATTAATGATCACTCCCTTCATTTTCCCTTACAATCACCATTGAGAGCTGATATTTCCAGTTGAAACACTATACATAGTGAATACAGCTATTAACCAGGAACCTAAAAACACTGTGAGTACTTATAAACCTAAGAAAACTTTGACAGAATTTTTGATGTTCCAGATCTGTATCCCCTACCCCCCTGATAAAATACTCTTAAAGAACAGAGAGACTGGTCCTATTTAACAGCTTCTGTGACTTGTTGTCATCCAAGCCATAGGCAGTCTATAGAAAAGTTGTTTTCTTATTTATTTATGTATTTTTTACAGTCCAGATTTTATCCCCCCGCCATCTGGCCTCTGACTATTCCACATCTCATACTTCCTCCCCTCTCTCCAAAAGGATGCTCCTACCCCAGCGGGGCAGTCACTGAACCTCCTTTACTTCAGGCTTTTCTCCATTTTTTCCCTGCAGCTCTTTCAGAGAGGAACAATTCTGGATCAGGGTTTTTGACTGTGGGATGGCATCCCCATCCTTCTACTTGATACTCTGTATTTCAGTACATGCATGGTATGTACTCACTAATAAGTGGATACTACCTTAAAAATTACAGAAGACTCAGGATACAATCCACAGAACTCAAGAAGTTTAACAAACCAAAGGGCCCAAGTGAGGATGCCTCAATCCCACTTGTGAGGGAGAAGAAAGCAATCACAGGGTTGGGGGAGGGAGGGAGGGACCTGGGTAGGAAAGAGGGCAGGAAGGGGGAAAGGGAAACATGATCAGGTATTGGGTGGGGGAGGGACAGGAGTGAAGTCCTGAGGGCCAGCAGAAAGAATGGAAACAGGCAACCTCAGGAGGTAGGAGGTGGAGGGATCCCTCTAGAATGTACCAGAGATATGAGAGGTGAAAGACTCTCAGGACTCAAAGAGAGGGACCTTAGATGAAATGCCCTACAGTGGGGAGAGGGAAAAGTTGATTTTTAATGTCTTATACATGTCTCATATGTAGACCCTGGAAAGTCCTTCCACAGACTGTTGAGTTCTGGGGTTGACAAGTGTGCAGTATCTTCAGCTGTTTGTCAGACAAAAACAATTGAAATTCTCAATTCAGTGACTAAAGTTAACTTAATGGGAGAAAGAAGATACTGATGACCTTCCAACATTGCCCAAGGAAAAGTTTCATCTATTTGGCAATATATGAGAATGCAATACCTTTAAACAAATTATTTTTCTGTTGTCCTACCTCACAGAGCATATTGATCTCTGTCATGGAAGAGATTGCAGGACACAAGGAGACATTAAGCATCATTAGATCAATTTCTTCTCTGACCAAAAGAGGAAAACTGAAGTTTCTTCATTATTCTAGAATAGCCTAAAATACGTAAATCCTTGTACTACTACAGATCCTCCCAAGACACCAAAACACACCATATGTTAAGTTCATTTTGATTGTTTTGAGAAAATGCTTGTCAAAATGACTGAAAGGAATGAGTTATTATTTGGTTTTAAAGAATGCAGGCTTCCTCCTTGTTTTCAGGCCCTTTGCAAGGCAGAAACATCAGAGCAGAGGGCATTTGATAACCTAGTGCTAAATAAAATGTGGGAGGCAAACAAGCAGGGAGGGATGAACGGGGGAGGGATTAATAGAGAGAGGGAGAGGGAAAGGAAGAGGGAGAGAGAATACTCCATAAGATGTAGCACAAACATTCCCCTACTGACTCAATGACCTTTTCCTTCAATAGGTCCTAACTACTTCCGAAAATACCTATCATTTCCCAGTAATAGCCTTAAATGATTAATTAATCAATCAATCTATAAGTCAGTTTATTAGATGACAACTTTCAGCATCCAATTAGCTCTCAATGGTTGTAATTCATTGGTCAGGGACTAAGCCTTTAAGGCATGAATGTTTTTGGAGGACATTTTATATCCAAAGTGTAATACTCTGCCCCTGTTTCCCAAAAGGCTTGTGTTCATTTTATGATGCAAAATACATTCACTGCATCTCCAACCTCAAACAGTCTTAAGTCTCAACATTTATAGCATTTTTCAAAACTTCAAAAAAAAAATATCTCTGTAGAGACTCAAATAAAAGTTGCCTGTAAGCGCTTGGATATTCAAAATCAAGTTAAATGTTTTCAGTGAATGACTATGAAGGGTAAATGTCCCTGAGACAAAAGTGGTAAGCAGATCAAGCAGGATGGAAGCACAGAAGACAAGCACTGCATCGTGTAGCTTCATGTCCAGCATCTATGGTGGTAACATGACACTAGCACTGAGGTACTGGAGGTTGCCACCTAGTTTTCTCTTCTGTCTGATTGTGCTTACTATCTGTGGCTTTCTTGGGCAAATGTTCCTTTTTCTTCATAATTCTAATTCTCTCGGGCCCTCTTATAGTTATGACTTCACTCACAAAGTTATACAATTCATTCTTTCAAATGAATGAATGTTTGTAAAAAAAATGTGTTTATTCCAGTTCTTGGCTCACTAGGCTCCCAGTTGAAATCTAGGTAGAAGCTTCCATGAGCCATCATTGTGTGATATCTGCTAAGAAGCTGAACAGCTATTAGGGCCCAAGGACCATGGTCACAGCAGTCTCTGATTGCCAGAGTGAATTCTGAGGAAACAACTTCCTAGGTGGTCATGCATAAGAAGCAATATAATTCAATTTTGATGTCTTTGTGATTTTGTTGTGTTAGATTTAATTTATTGGCACATACTACTTCTTCTGTCTGAATATAATCAGTCACCACTTTTAGTTACAGATTTCTTTGGCCTTAAAAGCTTAGTTGAAATATTTTCACGACATCCCACTTAACACATTTGAAAAAAAAAGGTTCCATAGACTCTCATTATATGCTATACACATTTAAATAATTTAAATATAGTCATTTAATTATTTTTATTTTATACATATGCATGTTTTGCCGGCATGTAGACCTATTCACCACTTGTATACTGTAGAGTCCCAAAGAAGCCACTAGATCCACTGAAATGAGCTATATAGATGATTGTGAGACACCATGTGAGTTTCTGCCTAGGAACCTAACTTAGGTCTTGTAGAGCCATTTCTCCAGTCACAATTATTTCAATTAATAAGCTCATCATTATTTTCTTTAAATTTATTCTATATACTTAATTGTCCTCTTAAATTCTGAGAGCACTTGTTGGTCCTTCTGGAGGACAGTCATGATGGGTCCCTTTTGGGGAGCACACCATACCATCAGTAATAGTGTCAGGCCTTGGGGCCTCCTCTTGAGCTGGATCCCCATTTGGGCCTGTCACTGGACCTTCTTTTCCTCAGGCTCTTCTCCATTTTTGTCCCTGCAGTTCTTTAAGACAGGAGCAATTCTTGGTCAGAGTTTTTACTGTGGGATGGCAACCCCATCCCTCCACATAGTGCCCTGTCTTTCTGGTGACCCCTGTGGTTTAATTAGGGAAAAGATGGAAGATGCTATGGAGGAGGGCGACCCTACAGGAAGGTCAGCAGTCTCAACTGACCTGAACCCTCAAGATCTCTCAGACAATGAGCCACCAGCTGGTATGAGGCCCCCAACACATATACAGCAGAAGACTGCTGGGTCTGGACTCAACCAGAGAAGATGCACCTAACACTGGAGAGACTTGGAACCCCAGGGAGTGGGGAGTTCTCCTAGAGTGGCAGGGAGAATCCTCTTGGAGATGGGGAGAGGAGGTGTGTGATGTGGAACAGTCAGAGGATGGAGTGGGACGGGGATAAAGTCTGGACTGTAAAAAAAGATTAAAGAATGAATTTTAAAAAATGAGCTCACAAAGCAAAAGAGCCCTATTGATCTTACTGTCCCCAAATGCAAAATGCTATTCAAAAGTAACTTCTGAGTGCTATGACCTAGCTTATGGCTAACCAGGGAATTGGGGGTGAGGAGTGCACATATGGCCTGAATTAAATTATCTGTATTCATCTTGTGTGGGGAAGTCACTGGGAGGTTGGGCAAAATACTCTTTAGCATGTCAGGATTTATGAGTTGTGAGTGTGAGCAGGAGGAAAACTCTGGTCTTTCCACTATGGAAGACTCTGGCTGGGGACAAAGAAACACAGATATTTCTTCTGAATGCCGGAGTGTGGCTATCTCCAAACAAGTACATTTTGCCAGTATCAGGAGAAAATATAGTTTGTTAGATACCAGATAATGGTTATTGTTGGGGAGAGTTCTAAGCAGAAGTCCTGATATGATAGAACTTCTTGGGGTCCTAGAATATCTGTCAGTTTTTTTGGATAGAGGTTATATTAATACATGCATGCATGTGTGTGTATGTATATACATATATATGTGCATATGTAACTATATTTAAGATTTGATTAGAATTGTAATCATTTGTATTTTTATTTTGTATTCATTCATTTAACACAAATAAAAATAAAACTAACATTAAGTGGTATTAATATGCTTAGTAAATTTAGTGAAAGACATGATATTCATAATAAAAATATTCTTCAGAAATAAAGAGATGTGTCATATCTGTACACTGTAAGAATTAACTTCAAAACATATGTTAATTATCTTTAAATTGACTATGATATGAAAATTAGGAAGAAATGGTGTTGGTACTACACTACTTGACATACTGACTTTTTTTTTCTTTTTAGATATTTTCTTTATTTACATGTAAATTTCTCCATTCCCAGTTTCCCCTCC
>NW_022196898.1:40935861-40941726 GCF_008632895.1 Mastomys coucha | reverse complement strand
GTTGAGGGACATCTGGGTTGTTTCCAGGTTCTGGCTATTATAAATAGGGCTGCTATGAACATGGTGGATCATGTGTCCTTGTTACAAGTTGTAGTATTTTTTGGGTATATGCCCAGGAGTGGTATAGCTGGGTCCTCCGGTAGTACTATGTCCAATTTCCGGAGGAACTAGTAGTAGACATACTGACTTTCAAAAGGCAAATGATACTAGATGTTGGTGAGGATATGCATAGCTAGGAACTCTTTATAACTACTGTAGAAGTATAAACTCAACAAATTCTGAAACCTGAGCTCTTATGTCCACATCCTAGCTACATCACTCTTTAGACACAATAGAAATGAACATACATGACTGTTAACACATACATATATGTTTGTAGTAGCATTCATTCTAATAACTCCATTTGACTCCCCCCTCCCCCAAATTTTCCTTGGCAAAGTTGTTGCCAAATTAATGACAATATAATTCTATAATGTATACCACAAAACAGAGAGATTAGAAAAACTACTCTGTGAGGATAAATCTCACAATCCTGAGTAAGAAATACATATTAAAAGCACACATTCTAGGACTTCAAAGTCAAAAGACAGGAAGATGAACTTCAGAAGGAGCTGGTGCCATTTTGTCTGATAGCAAAGCACATATATGGTCACTTTGTAAAAAGTGATTATCTGTGTACATGTCCCTGTGTAATATTTCTGAGTTTTCAAAACTTCTATAGACTGTAATGGGATCAAGGCAGCATTCGGATTTTATTTTAAACATTTTTCTCATTGTTCCTGTAGAAAATTCCCTAGATTCCCACCTCAGTCACATCTGCAAACCCCATCCACATTGCAGTAAAACTAAAGTGTTTCTACTCTTCTGAATGATGCCAGAGCAGAGCAGGCCACTGCACTCTTCTCTTATTTCCCTTCCTTACCATTCCACATACCTAGAAAATCTACTCCACCCTAGCACCAAAACAAAGCCCCACCTTACCCATCACAAACCTGACAGTCTCAAATTCCCTGCCTCCTCCTCTTTTGGACAGGAGCCCCTCCCTCAGCTGCCTGTTTCCTGGCCTTGGGAGCTCTGGCCTGTGATGCGCGAGATTCCAAGGTCCTGGTTCTGGCTCTTCTCCAGGCTGGACCTGAGACTTTGAGTAACATTCCTAACATTAGTTCATAAAACTGTAGGATGAGCAGTTTCGTTGGATGCTTTCTTCCTGCTTTAAACTTAGGTGGATCCAAGAATTCTTTGGGGCTTTTGCATTTCTGTGGCTCCTGTGCTCTACTCCACCTTCTCCTCTCCAGTAGGTTGAAGCTGGTAGTCTCCTAACAAACAATGCGAAGCATTCATGCAAGCGCAAGGCATGGAAATCAGAAATAAATGGATGGGTGGATGAAGCTCATCTTCATGAGAAATTTCAGGTTGAGCTTTATGTAGCTTTTAAAACTAAAAAATCTGTCTTAAATTATATAGACAAGAAGGAGAGTGGGGAAGGCTGTGAAAGTGGGTCAGATCCACTGCTACAGGAGCAATTAAGAGTCAACAAATGACACAGAGAGAGTTCTCTGCCCTCCCTTTGTTGGTCTAAAAGCAATTCATAAATTTTCCTGTGTGAGGCAGCACAAAGTCCTATTTCCCGGCAAGGGCACTGATAGCAACCCTTATCATTGGAGTCAGAGAGGCAAGATGTTCTCCTCTCCTGTCCACCATGTTAGCCCTTTATACCCAAAGCAGCTATTAAAGGATAGCTCTTTTCATTTTGATCCTTCTTCTTTCTAAAACAGCTTCATTAAAATGACTAATATATAATATAATTCACCACTTACAGTTTAAAAATATATGCATTTACGTACATCCAGGGTCATAAATCCATCACCACATTCTGTCTCAGGGCATGTCATCGCATAAACATGACTGCATGCACATCAGCCTTCATAGCTCATTTTCCTCCCCTGTCTCTTTCCTCCTTGCCCCTAACCTCAGCCAATTATCCTCTCCTCATTTCTTCATATTGGCATATTATTTGCACGCATTAAAAAAAATACTCTTTCATTTAACCACAGCTATACATTTCTCAATGTCACCCGGTCCTCCTTCCCCAGTAGCCATACATATCTCCAAGATTACCATAGTTATATTCCCTGTTCCTAAATTCAGCCCTTTTAAGTTGAATGTGACTGAGACAATGCAACTTCTCTGTGCATGATTAAACCATCTCATACAAAATCTTCCACGTTATCATAAATTGCCACACCTTCCTCTATTTGCTAAATAGTTTTGCACTGTATCTATATAACATTTTCTTTAGTCATTCATCAGCTGGTGAGGAGTGGGGTTACTCATCTTCTTCTAGCTAGTGTGAAAAGAAAGACATGAGATAATAGCATATGAGGGTTTCTTCTACATGTTGATTTTACTTTATTTTATTTACAGGTATGTCTCATAGTCACTTAACTGAAACATTTTCTGCTTCCCAGGAAGGCTATTCTGACTTTCTCACCAAGGGTATGTTAGGGTTCTCTTATCTCTGCGTCCTAATAAACACTTACATTTGCTTTTAAGATAATAGTCATTCTAACAGGTACAAGGTCATATTTCATAATGGTTTTGACTTACACTTTCTTGATGATTACTGGTGTATTTTTTCACATATCTGTTGGACATGTCAATATAGTCTTTTGAGAAGCAACTATTCAGGTTTTTTTTTAACCTGATTTTCATCATGGTGTTTTCATGCTGTTCAATGGAATGTCTTATAAATTTTTAATATAAATTGATATTATTCCTAGTTAAGATGAATTTGCTTACATGTTCTATCTAAATGGTCTCAACTTGGTGGATGGCTTTCTGATGGGTAGAGGCATTTTAGCTTTGTATAAGCCCAGTTATCTGTTATTGTTACCTGTGCTTTTAAGGTAACAGAAAAAAGTCATTGTCAGGACCTGGTATGTCATGAACTTTCCTCTGTTTGCTTCTGTTATCTTCATGGCTTTTGGCTTTGTATTTAATTCTTTAATCAATTTTGAGATGATTTTATTCCTCTACCTGTGATTATTTTTTTTAACCCTGTGGATTGAAAAGTCTATTGTTGTGCTCTTTCTCCAGTATACACTCTCAACACCTTTGTCAAAATGACTACTTGCATATTAAATGTATGTACCTATATCCTGGATCTCTACTCCATTCCATTGGTCTGTGAATATCAGTACCACACCGTTTTGGTTACAATAACTTTGTAGAATTATTTGAGGTCAGGTCGTATTATGTACCTAGCTTTGGTTTTTGGCTTAAAAACACTTTGGTCATTTGGGCCTTTTGTAGTTGTTTATGAATTTTAGGATTATATCTTAAATCTAATCAGTTTCTTGAGTACTCACTTCTTTTCTATGAAGCTTCAGTGAATGTATAACTATTGATATAAATAAAAATTTTAAGCCTTTCTCCTGTCAGTTTGTGTTCTGTCAGTTAAATTTTCAGGCACATATCACTGAATCTAAGAGGTAGACGGAAATGTTGTCTTGTCAAATAGCAGAAAACGAAATTTTGATATTATTTTGTTCCTCAAAGGTTTTTATTTGACCTACCCAGAAGTCCTTGGAGACTGGCAAATGGTCCTTTATCACAGTTAAGAGGCTCCATTCCACAGACGTTATAGTGCCTTGAAAGGTGACATGGGATCATCTCCTGGCTGTAGGCTACTGGATCTAGGCCCAAACCTGCTAAACGAGCCTGAGCCTGCCCTTTGATGATTCCCTAGAGGGAGAGTAAGGAACATGGGTGTATGACAGTACTTAGTCTTCCTTAGATGGAACTTAATTGTGTCACAAGGCTCCCAGTGTCCTTAGGCCAAACACCTACACTCAAAAGCACCTAGATTCATCAACATCAACATCTTCCCAAGCACCTTAGCACCCACCTGAATGTCCTTCCACTTGCAGTGCTATTTTACAGGATTGTGATTATCCTACTTGATTCAGATACTAAAAGTTGATACTCCTTTTATAGTAGAAATTCTTCAAGACTAGTTTTGTTGGTAGACACTAAGACATATACACATATAGGCACATATATGTTGATTAAAGAAAACTATGATGAAGCTTGTATATGTACAATTTTAAATGCACCAGATGATATTAATTGTAATTAAGAAAGAAGAAGCATTGTGCTTATATTCTATTGTTGCCCAAACTATCTGACCCAAAAAATTACCCAAGACCTGTTTTTAGAAACAAAATTCCATAGCTCCTTCTCTTAGCTATTTATTTCATTACAATTAATATCAGTTCCTAATATTCGTTCATTAGAATTACTATTAGTTCCATGTTAGAAAAGATTAATGTAAAAATTAAATTGCATCCTTAACAACATTTTAACAAGATTCTTAGGCTAGTCAGGGAAATTTCCTTCCTATAATCTGGAAGTGCATAGAGTGCTGCCTATTTCTTCACTAGACTTCTCAAAGCTGGGATTTCATGCTTGCCATTTGATTGTCATTTAGCAGCTATGTGTTCAACAAATGAGTGACTGCTTGAAAAATGAAGAAAATTAAAGAATTTTCTGAGTCACTAGAAATGATTTTCTAATAATAGCTGTGATTCACACCCTGAGGAAAATGAACTTGCTATCTGCTGCCCATTGATGTGTGCTAGTCACCATAGAGTTGTTTTGCATGTGTAATTTCATGTAATAACAGTTCTGAAGGCAAATATTATCACTCCTAAGATACAGGTAAGATAAATTGAATCTCATAGTGTTGGGTTTGCATCTTGGCTATCACCTGATTAGCCAAAAATTCTCAAAAGACTTTGTGCCTCAGCTTCCATGTCTCTGATTCTCATACTGCTGTTGATGGTGGTGGTGGTGGTGGGGAGTTGATAAGGATTAAAATAATTGTAACAATTATTATTTGTAAACTCTCTGACATCACAAATATAACTTAACAGGCACAGAGTTGAGATTTCAAATCTGTGGTCTACAAGAGGATACCATGTACTCTGAAGAAACTTGCTAAGGAGGCACAACTACACAAATAAGAGAAGAAAAAAAGCAACTACACAAACCATACTGTTATCTCAAGATTCCTTAATGACAGATACTCTCTGTAGAAAAATTTTAGCCTTATTTTTATTCTTCAACAGCCCATGGGTTAATAAAGGCTCTGAACAAGAGTGCATTAGCCTGACCTTCCACTGCTCTGTATAGTCTCTGTATTGTTTGATCATTCAAACACAGAGGATCTCATCTCTGATCAGTGGAGATCTGTGATCAGGTCATGACCTTGCAATTGCTTCTTCTAAGAGTTACTTTCCATAGCACTGCACATAGTTGTCAAGGGACTATAATCCAGAACAGCTCATCTTTATGAACTCCTGGAAAGTTAACAATTTCTCTGCCTCTGTTTCTTTAACCAGGGCATGTTCAGGTCATGGAATGACCAACATTGACTTTAGTCATCACCTGGTTTTTAAAAGCAAAGATTATCTAGTCATTGTCACTACCTAATAATTTGAGGTAAAGTTAGAAAGAAGTAAACCTAAAAGTTTTGTAAAAATGAATACGGGAAATAATGCAATCTCACAGGCCAAGAATGCTAGAAGAAAGATTTCTATCTGAAGGAGGGAGGGAAAGGGGAAGCATTGTCAACAGGAAAAATAGTTTAAAGTATTTGAAGCATCATTTCATTTCATCTTTGTAACAATATCATGAGTAGAATAATTGCATTTAAAGATGAGGACATTAAAATATGGAAAGATGAGTTATGTTGCCCAAGGTAACTTATCTAAAAGAGCATAAAGAGCTGGGCTGGAGGCTGATTAAGTCTGTCTTTCTCTTCCACCACTTTCTTTTTTTTTTTTTTTTTTTTTTTTTTTTTTT
>NW_022196898.1:40911028-40935089 GCF_008632895.1 Mastomys coucha | reverse complement strand
CCCCCTTTTAAGAAGGAATGAAATGTCTACCTTTTGGTCTTCCTTCTTCTTGAGTTCCTTGTGGAATTCTTCCACCACTTTCAAACAAGAAAAACTAGGTTGAAGTTTTTATTCAACTCTACATGGATGAAAAAATAGAGGAAGAATTCAAGATTCTGTCCCAAGAGAGAGGAGAGAAAATCAGGAATCTGTGGCTCTGCCCAAATTGTCTAAGAAACAAGCTGTAGAGCCTGAAGTGTGTCCCTCCCATACCTTGTCCTTCCCCTGTCCAGGGTTAGCAGTTGTCTAGAAACTCCTTAGTGTTGAGTTCATGTGCTCACTCTTTGCTGCCCCCACCACTAGGAAGGCAAGCCAATCTTCTTCTGTCTGTTTAGGCCAAAATATCCAGGAGGATCTAACACTTCCAGGCCAAAGTATTCAGGAGGATCTAATACTTCCAGGAGCTGCTGTTTCTTCCTTCTGTTGCTTTATTTCAAAAAAGACTCAAGTGTTTGTAAAAACTTAAAAAAAAAATTGACAGCCTGAAATGAACAGCCAACACTCTGATTTTCCTTGTTCTTTCTAGTAATCAGAGAACAAGCAAAGATAATATTCTTTAAGACTCAGTGTTTCTCAACTTGAATGCACTTTAAATGCCCAATCTTACAGAAAGATGAAAATCGGAATTGCAAAGGGATTTCATTATACAATCCAGACCTCCACAGAAGTGAAGTGGAGCGAGTAAATGAACCTGGAACCTGGGGAGAGCCTGACCACTGTATAGTCAATCTGAATAGCTTTGTAAATGTGAGGTATCCAAGAGGCACAACTCCTCTGCTATTCAGTGGCCAATCAAGCGACCAAGATGAAAGGGGCCACTTTCCATCATGGAGAGAAGAGCAGCCATCTAGAAACAGTGGGAGATCATGGCCAAGACTGGAAATCTTGAGAGATGTTTGGAAGCTAGGCAGTTTCCCATCTCCTTGTGTGGTAGTTTATGAGGTGGTACTCACATTGGGCCTGGTGGCAGAGAAACTTAGAATACTGAGAGGGAGAAAACTTCCTCAGCCAGTGAGTAGGATTCAGATGTTCAAAGAGAAGGACCAGTGCTACTATCAAGAGAAAGTACCAGTGCTCTGAGCTAGAACCTGCCTTTGGGTAAAGGCAGTGCAGCCTAAGGCAGGAAGGAAAGTCTGCCTGGGGTAGGTACCCAGTGAGAAAGGCTCCTTTGGGTTTTTTTGTTGTTGTTGTTGTTGTTGTTGTTTTTGAGTTTTAGTTTTTTCAGACAGAGTTTCTGTGTGGCCCTGGCTGTCCAGGAACTCACTCTGTAGACCAGGCTGACCTCTAACACAGAGATCTGCCTGCCTCTGCCTCTGCCTCTGCCTCTGCCTCTGCCTCTGCCTCTGCCTCTGCCTCTGCCTCTGCCTCTGCCTCTGCCTCTGCCTCTGCCTCTGCCTCTGCCTCTGCCTCTGCTTCAAGTGCTGGAATTAAAGGCATGTGCAGCATTGCCTGGATCCATGGATGTCAGAGAAGTTTTCCAACTGTGTAGTGCCAGGTGCCAGAGAAGTGGGAAATAGGCTCCTTTGGGGCTAAGAACTCTCTTTGCTTGAAGATAGGAGCAGGTATCACCATGGACTTCCTTCTACTGGAGAGCCTGACTAGGGAACATGGGGAGAAACAACTCTAAGTCCAACTAGAGCAGACTGAAGTGAACCAAAAGTCTTGAGATTCAGGTGTCTCAGCCACAAGCCCACAGAAAGGTAGTAATGACATTAGGTGATAATGATGTAGAGGGACGAGGAAGGCAGCAGAGATATAGGTACTGTCCTGAGTTCTCATAACCTCTTCCTTCTTTCCTTCCTTCCTTCCTTCCTTCCTTCCTTCTTCCTTCCTTCCCTCTTCTAATCATTCACCCAAGTTTCAATTCTACAATTGCCAATCACTGAGTAAATAGTATACACCAGGCAGCATATTTCCATGAATGAGAGCCAGTGCTATTGGGACAGAGTTGAAGGCTGATCTTGACTCGGGTTCATAAGAGGTAATCTAGCTGTGCAGCTAGCAAGTGCCTCAAAAACATTTAGCTGTGTGTTTGCAAAGGGGAGGGAACAGAGGTGTGGGAAGAAGAAGAGGCATCATCTACACCTGAGTTTTAAGATAATTTAGGTGTTCCGAAGGTCACACCCTTTAACAGATAGTGTTTGGAATGTGGTTCTGAATCAGTGACGTTAGTCTCATGTTATGTTGATCAGAAGAAATTGCTGGTGCCAGGTCTAAAGGAGTGCTTCTTCGTGTGACCTCAGAACACACAAGTCTCAGAAAATGACCATCATAAAGGGACTGTACTTCTTGGCAAGTATTTAGACATTTTTCACCCTAGCCATGCCACTGTGGTACCTTTAAACCCTCTCCTGAGTAATATCAACTGAATTCAAAATAGTCCTGTTTTAAAAATTAAACTATTTTAAAAATTATTTTATTTATTTACATTCCAAATGTTGCCCCTTCTCAGTCCCTCCTTCCAAGAGTTCTTCATCCCTCCTTCTCCTCTTTGCCTCTGAGAAGATGGTCTCCCACCCCTCATCCCCAACTCCCACTGACCTGCCTCACATGCTCCCTCACCCCCACCCCACACCCCACACATTTTCTCCCACATACCCCTTCCCTAGGGCATCAAATCTCTACAGGGTTAGGCCTGACCTCTCCCACTAAAGCCAGACAAGGCAGTCCTTTACTACATATGTGCCAAGGGCCATGGACCAGCCCATGTATGCTCTGTAGTTGGTAGCTTAGTCTCTGGCAGCTCACAGGGGTCTGGGTTAGTTGATGCTGTTGTTTTTCCTATGGGGTTGCTATCCTCTTCAGCTCTTTCAATCTTTTCCCTAACTCTTCCATAGGGGCCTCTGACCTCAGTCCAATGATTGGTTGTACGTCTCTACATTTGTCTCAGTCAGCTGCTGGTAGAGCCTCTCAGAGGACAGAAATGCTAGACTCCTGTCTGCAAACACAAAACTGAATACTATTCAGCTACTACAAATGAGGACATCATGAATTTTGTAGGCAAATGGATAGAACTAGAAAATATCCTGAGTGAGGTAACCCAGACCAAAAGGACATGCATGGTATGTATTCACTGATAAGTGGGTATTAGCCAGTACAGAATACCCATGATACAACTCAGAAATTTTGAGAAGTTTAAGAAAGTAGAAGGCCCAAGTGAGGATGCTTCAATCCCACTTAGAAGTGGAGAGGAAATAATTATGGGAGGCAGAGGGGTGAAGAGATTTGGGTGGGAGAGGGGAGGGGAAATGGAGGAAAAGGATAGATCAGGTATGGAGACAGGAGAGAAATCCAGAGCACCAGGAAAATGAATGAAAATAAGCAGCTGTGGTGGTATGGTTGGGGGTGGGGATGGGGCTGAGAGGTAGAGGTGTTAACCTCTAGAAAGTCCCAGAGATAGGATCTGAGAGGCTCCCAGGGCTCAATGAGGATGACCTTAGCCAAAATGCCCAACAGTGTGGGATGGAAGCTGAAGGGACCACCTCCAATAGATAGAAAGGGCTCCTAGTGGAGGGATAGATTCAATAAACTACCTATAAAATTTTTGACTCAGAATTATCTTGACTAAAGGAAATGTTGAGAAAAAATGGAGCAGAGATTGAAGAAAAAGCTATCCAGTGGCCAACCGGCCCAACTTGGGGTTCATCCCACGGGCAGGCACCAAACCCTGACACTATTACTGATGGCATGTTGTGTTCCAAAATAGTCTTTAGGGCCTGAAGAAACGACTTGATGGTTAAGAGCACTTGCTGCTTTTGTGGAAGACCTAGGTTCAGTTTTCAGCACCCACATACTGCCACTGGTGATCCCTAATGTAAGTTACATGGAATCTACCACCTTCTTCAGAAGTCTATTGTCACTACATACATTTCATGGAGGTACAATACTCATACACGTTAAATAAATAAATCTAAAATTTCCATTTTAGCATCATGGCCATTTTCTTCCTCTCTCAGACTCTGACTAACTGGAGGTTTTATGAACGATAGTATTTTCCTGCCTTCTTTGAACCAGTAACCTTGAGGGCTCTCAAGGCCATTTCTGTGCTTGTTCAAATAACAATATTCCCATAATGATATGTGTTTCTTCTTCATATTTCATCTTTGTTATAATAAGTACTAACAGACTGTCTAATATGTGTCTGTCATTTCTGTTCCAAGAGCTTGCTGCAGATGAAGCCACTTCCCATGGTAAGTGTGGAACCCCTCTGAGGGAGACACTGCATTATTTTCAACACTGGGATTGCTGGCTTAAGAAAGACTCTGGGACTAGAGATATGGGCAAGTAGTTAAAAGCATTGACTACTCTTCCAGAGGTCCTGAGTTCAATTCCCAGCAACCACATAGTGCCTCACAACCATATATAATGGCATCTGATTCCCTCTTCGGTGTGTGCGAAGGTAGAACACACACACACACACACACACACACACACACACACATGTACAGAGATTTTAATATCCATACTTTCCAGACCAGCTTTTTGAGCATTTTATTCTCCTTATTGCCAGTTCATAGCTCTTCTACCTTTTGCAGATCTAGAAATGGCTACTGTTTATCTCCAGAGCCTTGTAAAGACATAGCAGTCTTATTTTTACTTTACAGGTTCATCTTGGTAACAGCTAAGGGTCCCACCACAAGGCAGGCCAGGCCTCTTTGTGGTTCCTCGAAAAGCCAGCCAAACCTCCACTGTTGTCCTTTGGATGAAGGTGGTTACAAAAGGCTTCCAGGTCTGCAGGTGTGGGGAAGAATTCAACTAGGCTAGAAAAGAGGAAGCAACCACAGCCGGATGGTGGGGTGGAGTGGGAGAAAAGGTTACCCTGGAAAACCAATCAGCTTTAGCAGTTGGAAATTTCAGAAACAGGTTGTGGGGAGAGGGGGAAG
The DNA here is from genome assembly GCF_008632895.1 of Mastomys coucha. Lineage (NCBI taxonomy): Eukaryota > Metazoa > Chordata > Mammalia > Rodentia > Muridae > Mastomys > Mastomys coucha. The sequence continues at coordinate 40,930,167 of NW_022196898.1, read as the reverse complement.
GTGTGGTAAGGAAGTAAAACAGGTTTTCCCAGGTTAGGGACCAGCCAGAAAGGGGTGGGGCTGGGGGTGATACGTACATAATTTTTAATGTGTATAGTTCCATGGAGTTGGGATGAAATGTGAGAAATGTGCATAAGGTTATGAATCATCCACACAGTGAGCAGAGTCTATAATCCATTGTTTTTGTATTTCCAGCACATGCCTTCACTAAGAGAGAGCAAGTGCCCACCCCATTCCCCCTTTCCTTTAAGCTTTACTTTTTTACATGCACACAGTATTCTGCCACACAGAATACTAGGACCAGCCAACTTAAGGAAGGCAGCAGGTATCAGGACCACTTCAACCCACTTCCATGCCAGCTCATTAACCCTCTCACAACACAAGCATGACACCTGGGCCTGAGGAGGAGGGTGACAGAGAACCCAGGTGACATCATTGTCAAACTGTCAGTGTCATTATATCAGCTGGGCGGTTTCCATCACTAAAGCTGAGTCAGAGGGTGAACTAGGGGAGGAGGGTGAGTCATAGGTTACTGGTAAGAAAGGAAAATAGAACATCTGTGGCAAGTCTGTTTCCTGGAGGTGTTCTTCTTATAAAAAGCCAGCTGCCCGTTGCCTTCACACAGAATCCACACCAACGGAGAACCGAGAACCTGCTCTTCTGTGAATACTAGGTAAGTCTCTGCTTGCAACTGATTTGAAATTCTTGGTTATTTTTCACTACAAAAAAAAAAACTGTTCAAAGCCAATGTTTATTACAGAGTTGAGCTAGAGAACAGTAGCATTTTTTGCTTAAGTTATAGCACAGTTTGGGTCTAGGAACTTGTGAGATGATTCAGTTGACCAACTTGGTAGACAGCCATGGAATCAGAGATTAGGGCAGGGGAGAGAAGCATCCACTCAAATGTTCATGGAAGTTCACAGCTGGATACAGGTTAAGGCTTAGGTCCAGACAGCTTTCAGAACTATGGCGGTTCTTACTGACAGGCACATCAATATAGAAATTTAATTCATCAAAGGGATCTGCTAAAGCAAACTTTTAGGTCAATGTGGAACATACCATACTTGTAGTCTGGCAGAGAAGGTGACATGTGAAATTGAAATTCCGTGCATAGACAGTGCTAGTGAAAGAAGTAATGGTGGGGTGGGGCTGTGCAGGGGAAGGCATGGCTCAAGGACGGCCCCTTAGTGGTAGCATGCACTATGAACTATGGTGGAAGAGTATTTGTTAGGAAGAGATGGAAATGGAGGAAATCTGTAGAAAACCATGAGAGCATAACATAGAGAGGCAAAAGCATATGGACATGGACTAACGTACAGCCACTCTGCAAGTCACACTGTGATTTATTGGACAAGGAGGTAGGTATGCTGCTGCCTTTGGGTGACACCACTTTCCAGACACCCTGGTGTGTAGGCTCACACGCCTCTCAGAAGCCAGCATTTTTTGAGATACTTTATTGCTTTTTAAAAAGTATTATTAATATTTTGATCAACATTTGTTTTACCATGAGATTTTTATACGCGTATGTTATTATACTTTGCTCTTTTCATTTATGCCTTGGAGCTTCTTCAACTATGTAGATAACATGACCAGGGAGGATGAGAGTAAGGAAAGAACCCACTGAAACGGACCAGAGCAAACCAAATTTCGGCTAACCATCTTTTTAAAAGTCCAGAAATTATCACACTATGTTTTATTTTCAAGTGTGGAAGTCAGCATGGAGAGGGGCTCTTTTCTCTAAAGGTGTCTGAAATTAAATTGACTTGAGGTTGAAGTTACCTTCTCTTTCAGTGAATCACTAAGTTGTCTTTTCTCTTTCCAGGACCAAGTGCTATCTAATCATGAGTTCCCACCAGCAGAAGCAGCCCTGCACTGTACCCCCTCAGCTGCACCAGCAGCAGGTGAAACAGCCTTGCCAGCCTCCACCCCAGGAACCTTGTGCTCCTAAAACCAAGGATCCCTGCCACCCTGTTCCTGAGCCTTGCAACCCCAAGGTGCCAGAGCCTTGCCAACCTAAAGTGCCAGAGCCCTGCCAGCCTAAGGTGCCAGAGCCCTGCCAGCCTAAGGTGCCAGAGCCCTGCCAGCCTAAGGTGCCAGAGCCCTGCCATCCTAAGGTGCCAGAGCCTTGCCAGCCTAAGGTGCCAGAGCCTTGCCAGCCTAAGGTGCCAGAGCCCTGCCAGCCTAAGGCACCTGAGCCCTGCCACCCTGTTGTTCCTGAGCCCTGCCACCCTGTTGTTCCTGAGCCCTGCCCCTCACCATACCAGCAGAAGACAAAGCAGAAGTAAAATTGTCCACAGCCATGCCTGAAGACATGATCATCAGAGGCTGAGGCTGCTTTCCATCCTGCTTATGAGTCCCATTGCCTTGTGCTACACATGCTGTGACCTTCAGTCTTAATCCCTCTCTCCTTGTACCACTTAAAAAGTTGTCTCTCATCTTCATCCTCAAGGGATCCTGAGCCTCTTAACATTGCCCAAAGTCATATTGAATGGCTAATCTTTTCAGGACTCAGGATTCATCTGAAGGGAGGTGGGGAGTGAGACAAGTGTATGTTCAATATTCTTGCCTCTGATTAAATAGCTTTTAACTCCATACCTGGCTGTGTGTGTATATCAGTGGCTGACTGAACTGCCAATACATTCTTAGTATGAAGCAGGAACTAGCACAACAAAAACTGGTCAGTAGGTCTATAGCTAAAAGATGCCTAAAGATCCCTAATTTTGTAATTGAGTTTGTGAATTGTGTGTGTGTGTGTGTGTGTGTGTGTGTGTGTGTGTGTGTGCTCAAGCGCACATGTGTGGGCATGTGCATATAGCTGTAATACACGCAGAACACACTGGTACAACAGTATTCAAGGCCACTTTGTGTCCATTACTTTAAGAAGTCACCGAGTTTTCTTCTTTCACCCAAGCGGATCACATCCAAGGATGCTTGATCATATTTTGTCTCATCACTGACTGTGAAGTCTTTGCCTCATATTATTCTTATTCTGTTCAGTCAAATAAACAGTGCTTGTGTATTCAACCTGCATATTTATTTTTCATCCATCTTTCCTTTTTGATATCTACAACAGATAGTGCCAAAATTGAGGTTCTGGCCTCACACAGGAGACAAATTCTTCACACAGACACTGAAACACATTTCTACATAGTTAGATCTCAAAAATTGTGCAACATATACTCTAACCACATCAATTCAGTTATTCCTCTTTGAGCACCACTGAGTGCTCACTGAGGATAGTGCCTGCCCTAAGAGTAACCTAAGAAAAATGGTCCTATGCCCTCCTCATGTAAACATCCTTTCCTATCCCCTCCCTTTTCCTCACATTTATACACATTGTCATTCTACTTTTTGCCTCTCTACATAAAACTTAAGAGAAAATGCATTAAATGAAAAAGGTCATGGAAAATTGTAAACAGGTTTCAGAAGAGATTAGTACAGATAAGACAAAAACCATAAAGCTGAGTGTGAGTAGGTTAGTAGGACATAAAATATTAGAACAAGGGAGTGTTGAAAAGTATCTAGTTCATGTTCCAGTTATCTGGCATGGTGTGATAGTTACTAAAGGTCACCAAGAAATCGAATTTCTGATTTGTTGAAGCCAAATCTATGGTTCGTGTCTCTGGTTTACCCTACTGATCCTCTTTCAGCTTTCCCTGATAACCAGAGTGTCTGTGTTCATGAAACTGACTACAGAAGACAAGAGGAAATTTCAGAGGGGCTTCAGTGCTCTCTGGGATGTGTCTAACAGTAGACATGTAGTACTTGTGGGGTGTACATGGACTCCCAATTTGGAAAATACTTAGAGATACTTGGGAAGCAAAAGGCAAAACTTGATTGCCAAGGATTTGTTAGTTGAGCAGCTGGCCATCTGACAGAGAGAATGACATCACATGTGTGCACATGTGGTGAGATGATTTTAAATCATGGCTTGTTACCATGATGGAAAATGCCATTAGTGTCTCTAGGAACAGGCATCATTGGCAGACCTTGAGTTAGGACATTGGACAGAACACTAGCTTTCAGAAGCATAAGGGAAAAAGAGACTTGAGCAAAAGCAATCAAATTCTTTACTTTTTGGGAGGCTGAGGCATAAGGATTAAAAAGGATTATAAATCCATATAGGATTATCAATTCATTCTGGCTAGCCTCAAAAAAATTAAGTGAAAAATATTTTGGAGGGTATACTTTAGTGATAGTTCATGTAACTAGCATGGGTGAAACTGTACATTCAGTACCCAGAAACACAGACAAAAACATGCTCTGCACTCCATTAGGAATCAGTCATTCCTGCACATTTCAGTATTACACACAATATGAAGGATGAGACTGAGGTATCATCCCCATGGGAACGTGCTTGGCTGTTTGAGGCATACTATGATCAAATAAGACTAATCACATAGAAAAAATCCTGGACAGTATTAGGATCATATAAAATACCATGGCATGTAATTCACATAATCATATCTGTGTACAAAACAAAGGAAAATGGAGGAGTAGATCTGGGAGAAACTGGCACTTTTTCTGAAGGTCCAAAGCACTTTCCAGAAAGTCAGCCCAAGGGTCTGTTGATCTGTTCTTCCTCCCCTCCCCTCCTCTCCTCTGCCCTCCTCTCTCTCTCTCTCTCTCTCTCTCTCTCTCTCTCTCTCTCTATCTCTCTCTCTCTCTCTCTCTCTCTCTCTCTCTCTCTCTCTCTCTCTCTCTCTCTCTCTCTCTCTCTCTCTCTCTGTGTGTGCATATGTGCATGTGTGCATGCACACGTGTGTGTGTGTACAGGCTAGAAACACATTTGGATGTGATAACCAATATTACTCCATTAGTCTATTCAGTTTACAATTACTCTAGTTTGACTCTCTGATTTTTGAAACTGGAATCCCAAGATTACAGGGCATTGGGCAGGAACAGAACTATCCTTTCCCCTTACAGCTCCTTTCCTACTGTGAGAGGCTGTCATTCCCTGTGCCAACAGTAGAGGGAAGTTGCTTCCTTTTGATGAAAGGCCAAAGAACTACAGGTTCACATAGTGATTTGCTGACTGCTGCTTATGCAGGTAAAGACATGAGTGCTCAATTTCCTCTTTTCATGACTGCATCTCGGTCTTCTCATTGTCACATTAGTGCTGTTAGCGAGGCCACAAGTCCTCAGGTGACTAGCCTGGCAGAAACAAACAAAATATTGTAGAGTCTCATGTGTGTCTTTCAATCTGACTACTCTATTAAAAAATTTACTCCAGACACAGGGAAATTTCTTCAAGAATCTCATGCTGAGAAAAAGAAAAGGCTCTGGCCAGAGGGATGACTTGTCTCTCCAGAAATATATGTCACACAGTTCTAAAAACTTAACACTTTCCAAGATGAGACTACAGTGCAGGCAATGAGGAACACACTTTAACCAGGCCTGTTTAGATGGCATATCTGTGGCCAGATATTTTTATTAGATATTTTCTTTATTTACATTTCAAATGATATCCCCTTTCCCGGTTTCCCCTCAGAAAAAAAAAAACCCTATTCCCTCCCCGCTTCCCCTGCTCACCAACCCACCCTCTTTTGCTTCTTGGCCCTGGCATTTCCCTACACTGGAGCATAGAGCCTTCACAGGACCAAGGGCCTCTCCTCCTATTGATGACTGACTAGGCCATCCTCTGCTGTTTAATTGGTGGTTCAGTCCCTAGGAGCTCTGAGGATACTAGTTAGTTCACATTGTTGTTTGTCTTAAGGAGTTGCAAAAAACTTTAATATTACTTAAGGCAGGTAGATTTGGGGCAATGGGTGTCTTTTATGTTTTTGTCCCTCTTTCCAATGTGAACACATTGAATAAATCGGTTTCTTCTTTCCACTCTTAATTCGGGTCTCTCAACAATAGTTTTAGGTGTAGGAGTGTTTGACTTCATACAAGTAAATGTACCACATGTGTGCCTGGTGCCAAAGAATGTCAAAAGAGTGTCAGATCCCATGAAACTGGAGTTTCAGATGGCTTTGAGGCACTATGTAAGTGCTGAAACCCAAACCAGATAGATCCTCTGCAAGAATAGAAAGTGCTATTAAGCACTGAGCCACCTCCCTGGCCCTAAGGTGGCTATTTTACCCAGCAAAATTTGGCATGGGTTGCTGAAGCTGGCTTTGGGGCACATAGGGTGTGTTTGATCTCACCCATGTGTGTTGAGGAAAAAGTACAGTATCTGGTTTAGACAAGAACTTTGTATGAGGTAGTTCACACTAGACTGCTGGCTGAATGTTCCTTAGCTCTGTTTAGGCATCTCTTTCTGTGAATAACTGTGCCAACCACCTTCCTAATGAGCTACCTCTACAGTCAGCTTCCTCCAAGGGCAACTTCCTCCATCTCTACTTGAGTCCACATTTCTCTTTCTGCTCTTCCTTGGCTCCCTGTCCATCTTTTGAATTATGTTTAACACTTGCCCACCCAACATACTTCCCCAGAGCCAAGTAGACAGTCTGGACTGTTTGGTTATTAGACCTTCTCTGGTATTTGTATATTGATAGATTCAGCTCTCAATGTACACAGCTCATCCCAAACTGCTCTGTACTTCTCATGTACTCTATCTGGACTCAGACCTGACTTTCCACGAAGGCAGGAACATTGTCTGTATACACTGGACTCAGCCTGCTCCATCAAGTTGCCCAAGCCATTAAATGTTGATAGTCCATCCCTTTGCTAAATGATTGATTTGACAGAAACATCTGCCCTATAGATTGGCAAGGAGGTTTAGTTCTGCCCAGTCACCCAGGTGTTTCTTGCCCTGTGTAGTTTAAAAACCTTCCAAGTCTCTCCATTTCACATTGCTGTATGGACTTGAGGGCCTGCTTATGGGCAGTAAAACTTATTTCTGGAGTCCAGAGGTGATCTTCATCACTGGACCTACTACCCACTGGGACCAATGCAGTTTAACAGTATTATGGAGATGTATCAAATCTGGAGTTTAAATCATGTCTGTGCTTGAGAGAAAAGGGAAACACAGACATCAAGGATATTTCAAAGCCTTTGACATTCCACTCCTATATTCATCAATTGTATATTACGCCATTGCCACCCCTTATCTTTCACAAAAAAAAAAAAAATAGCTTCTGCCAAAGAAGTGATGGCAGGAAGTTAACCTTCCACTCTTCACCTCTCTATTTGGGGTGATGTATAGTCATTTACATCAGTTTATCATGAATCCGGCCTTCATAACCCAAAGAATTAGGCCATTAAAACTACAAACTATCTCTTCCTAATTATCAGGTTAGTGTAGTATAGTGAAAAAAGGAAGGAAAAGTTTAATAACATGTGTGTGGATGAATGAAGAATGGAAGTCAGAAACTCCACCAACTAAGTAACATAAGTCCACTTAGGGTGAACCTGCATGGTCCTCTGTTATCTGTGCTGGTGCCTTGAGTTTTTTTTTGTGACTATTAACTTCTACAGCCATGTTTATAAATGATTGAGAATCTTGTGGCAGCCATTGGCAGGGTGTGCTTCTATAAAATTCTGCCAGTCCTTCTAAGGTCTTTCTCATCCTATTCCATGCTTGCATGTTAGATTTGGGTTATGAACAAGGACTTCTTTCTGCATATCATGATCTTAAAAAAAAACCTTTGTGTTATTTTATATGTATGGGTGTTTTGTTTGTATGACTACCTGTGTACCACCTGCATACCTGCTGTCTGAGAAGCCCAGAAGAGGGTTGTGGATCACTGGAACTGGATTTGCATATGTCTGTGAGCCACTGTATGGATTCTGGGACTCAAATCCAGGTCCTCTAAAAGAACACCTATTGTTCTTAAGCACTGAGCCATTTCTCCAGCCCTTGCCAGAGCTGGGAGGGCTTCCTGCTGACCAGATTGACAGTCTCACAGAGACAATGGCACAACTCTGATATGGATATTATAGTATTTTTCATGGGAGTTGTGTCTCTCAAACATTTTAGTTTTTGCCTTGTGTATTGCAGTTGGGCCTCATATTAGCTTAGCCGTTTTCATCAGAACTGATAACTCATAAGAATGTCAGACTGCCATTATGTAAAGCTTACCATGATGTGATAGCACAAACATCCAAATTATGGAAAGCCTGAAAATCCTTACCCTTGCAATTCAGCTTTCATCAGACCTTGCTATCTCCACCTTGGCCTCTGTACAGGCTTGGCATGCTCTCAAGTTGTATTTTAAGTCTGTCCTTATTTCATTCCAGATAGCTATATCTCAATCCCTTCATCTCTTTCCCTCTTTCTCTCCCCATCTCTCTCTCTCTGCTGAAATACAAGCTTCATCATGAGCTGAAGTATGACAGTGCCTTTAGCTTTCAATCCCATCGACCATCTGATAACCACATACCTAATTTTGCATAGCAGTCACATGAATGAGAGAAAACGCCATACATTTTGTCTTCCTGTCTGCCTTACTTCACCTAATATGATTGTCTTCACTCACATTTATTTTGACACATGACTCACAGCTAGTGTCTAGTGGCTGCTGTTTCTACTGTCTTCAAATACAGTCCTTGCAGTCTCAAGTTTCTTGGGTGGACACACATTTAGTTGTGGCAGATCACTCTCCCCTTACCTATTTCTCTGACAAAACAACATGTGCTGGTATCTGCTAAGTGAGATTCCCAGCCCAAGAACACCTGTTGGCATCCTTTCAGCCCAAAGTACTGTCTGTCCTTTATGATAAGGTGCCTTTCCTGAAGGCACCCATAGATGGATCTTACATTTTAATTAATTCTTATTTTTATTGTTTGATTGGAAAATTTGGACCATTAATAATCAGTTGCTACTGAAAAGTATGTACCAATTACTGCCATCTTGTTGGTGTTAGAGTATTTGGGGTTTTCTTATCCCACTCTTGCTTTACTATTATACAACTGTGATTTATTTTATTCTGTGACTTCATGTGTACTTTTCTTCCTCTTCACTCTGAAATATTGCCTCAATTATCTACTGTAGAGCTGACTGTTCATGAATTCCCTTTGCCTGTTTTTAATCAAGGAAAGATTTATATTTCTTTCAATTTTGACAGATATGTTCACTGTGAATAGTATTTTGGGTTGGCAGTTGTCTTTCAGAACGTGAAACTCATTACTCTAAATCCCTATAGCTTTTAAAGTTTCTTATGAAAAAAAAAACTGATAATATCCTGATGTGTCTGATTTTACATATGACAATTGTTCTTTCTTGACAATTTTAATCTACTTACTTTTTTCTGCATACTTAGTAATTAAATTATAATATTATGAGGGAAGTTATATTATTTTTTTTCTACAGGGGAGAGTGCAAACGCAGTCCCCCACTACCACAAATTATGCAGTAGAGTTTCCTGCATTTGGGGAAATCGCAGGGGTCAGCACACCCCAAGTGCAATGGGTGAGGCTCGCCCTGGGAAAACCACCTTCCTGATCATGGTGTCTCCCCTGCCAGGTAAGTATGAGGGAAGGTATATTTGACCTTGTCTGTTTGTAGTTCTATGTCTCCTGTGACTGGGATTGCCCTCTTTTTATCAGATGCTGAGGATTTTCTGCTATGGGTTTGTTGAAAATATTTTCTATGCTTTCAGAAAAAAATTCTTCTCCTTCTATATTCATGATTCTTGGATTCATTTCATGTTTTCCAAACATCTTGAAAGTCCCTTCATTTCTTATTTTGTGTAAGACATTACTTAGATGTTCTAATTATTTGTCTTTATTATGTTTTTTCTTTGATTCATTCTATTTACGAAGCTTTCCAGAGATTTTTCATTTTACTCATTTTGTTTTTCACTTAATTTCATTTTTCATAAATATTTCTTTATTTACTCATAGATATTTATTTATTTACTTATTTATTTTGTATCCATGTATGCATATGTGATATGTGATATATGTGTGTGTACAAATGTTCACATGTATATGGAGCCCAACAGTTAATGTTAGACATCTATCTCTATCATTCTCCACTTTATTTTTTGGAGGGAAGGCTCTCACTGAACCTAGAGCTTTATAATTGGCTAGACAAACTGAACAGTAAGCTCTGATCATCCTCCTATTTTTTTACTTAGTGCTTGGAGTTACGTGTGGAGCACCATCACCAGCTTGTACATGGAAGGTGGAGATCTGAACCCAGGTCATCATGGTTTCATAGCAACCACTTTACCAATTGAATCATCTTTTTATTCCCATCCACCTTCTTCTGTATTTCCATCACTTTATCAAATTCCTCATTTTAAAATTCATTTTTATTTATTTTATTATTTACAGGTGTGTGTGCATCTCTCTCTCTCTCTCACTCTCTCTCTCTCTCTCTCTCTCTCTCTCTCTGTGTGTGTGTGTGTGTGTGTGTGTGTGTGTGTGTGTGTGCATGTACATACATGGGAATACACTGAGAAGCAGAAAAGACTGTTGGATTCCTTGGAGCTGGAGTTATGGATGGTTATGAGCTGCTTGACATGAGTTCTGGAAGCCAAACTATAGGAATATCAGGTGTTCTTAATCACCAAGCCATGTCTCTCTCTAGCTCTCAAATTTCCCTTTTATATCTTGCACTGAATTCCTGCTTATATTTCTTCATGATTTGTTCAGGAGTTTATTTTCTTTTTGATTCTTTAAATATCTTATTGTTACTCCTTTGAGTTTGTTGTCTAGAATTTCATTTACTTTACCCACATGGGAGGCCATTACTACAAATTAACAATTTTAGAGGAGTTATAAAAACATGATATTCTTTAAACTTGTGATTTTGTATTGGGAATTTTGCATCTGAAGTTAATGAATAGACTACATTTTATTTTGTCTTTGTTTTTGTTTTTCTTAAGTTTTCTCTTATTTTTTTTGCAGAAGTGTTCACAAAGTTCAAGAGTAACTAAATTATTGTAATGTGATATTGTTTGCCTTCAGTAGACTGTTGGATGAAACTTTCTGAACAATAGTTAATATTATTCTGTTTTAGAAGCATTATCTGCAATAAGCACTATCAAAAGGTAACTATCTTCTCTTATGCCTATGTTAAGTACAGTCATCACTCTTCACCAAGGAAATTCTCTTTGCAACTAATAGAGACTATTACAGTAAAATAACTAATCAAAATATAGTGAAGTGGGGCCCAGTCCCAGTGGATCTAGAAAACATATCCTGCACATAAGGTTCAGGTAACCTTGTTAGAAGGAGCAGAAAAATTCTAAGAATCAGAGTCAGAAGGAGTTCGTTGTAAGGCTGTACCTCCTAGGAACACCAGAAGCTACAGTCATAAAGTCTCACAAGACTGCCTAAACATGAACTGAACAAGGATGACAACAAAGGACATGCCAAGGAGAATGGGAAAAATACCATCAGGCTTCAACCTTACACAAAGAAATACGGGCAATTAAAGAATGCTGAAACTGGGAGAATTAGTCTTACCAAGGGAAGAACACATGAATTAGTCATCCAGTATCTATGGACAGTCTTCAAAATATGCATACAGCCAATGTTATACAGACTTAGTAGGCTATATGTAGAAATATATGTATATATATATATAACAATCAATGAGAAACAAGCCATGAATTTGAAAGAGAGCAAGTAGAGGCATATGGGAGGCTTTGGACAAAGGGAAGTAAGAAATCATGTAACAATTTTATAACCTCAAAAAAATTAGTGATAAGAAAGTAACCTCATAATGAAAATATTGTCACAATCAAATACAAAATTAATGGTTCCTTAAGTACCAGTTGTTTTACAGAGTAAAGCATCTTATAGTAGTCTGTGTGTTATCACTTGGAAAATAAAAAATAATTCTTTATAACACTAATGACCCATATTGAGTTGACAGAGAAAAAATGGATGGAGAAATGTGCATAGAAGGCAATGAAAGTGACCATTTGACCATTGAAGTTTGTCAGGAAAGGATGAATTAACAATATACCTTAAAATGATGTGTTCTGCCTGCAGAGGGTTCTGTGGACACAGCCTAGCAGAATCATCATCAAAGAGAACAAAGAGGCTTCATCCAGCAATTAATGTGAGCCGATACAAACTTCCACATTCAAACATTAGATGGAGAACAGGAAGAAGGACTGGACAAAACAGGGGTCAGAGATATCAAGAGAACAAGGGCCACAAAATTAACTGACCAGGACTCATGTGACTTGAAGACATCAGGGAACAAGTAGGGATCTGACCTCAGTCCTCTGTGTATATGTTATGGCTAGCAGTTTAGAGTTCTTGTGGGAGTCCTAGCAGTGGCTGTGAGGACTGTCTCTGACTCTTTTCCCTACTTGTAGAACCCTTTTTCTCTTACTAGATTGCCTCATTAAGCCTTGATGTGATTTATGCACCTGGTATTACTGTAGCTTGTTGTGCTGTGTTTGATGTCCCTGAGAGACTAGCTTTTCTCTAAGGGATGGATCTTAGGGAGAGAGAAATGAGAGAGACTGGGGGTTGTGGAATGGAAGGAGGGAAACTGGAGCCCTGATGTAAATGTATAAGAGGAGAATTTAAACAAAACAAAACAAAACAACAAAACAAAACAAAACAAAACCATTTTCTTTTAGGATCTCAGATGAAGTGTGCTGTCTGTGCCCTGGACCAACCACTGCCTGACCCTACTAGTCCTTGAGGTACTTGGGGGTGAGGTGTCACTGAATCAATGGCACATACTCCAAGAGCAGGTAAGAAACACCACAGCAAACTTCTCTGAACACTGCTACAAGCTCCTTCATATCCTCCATCTGTAACGCACTGGTCCCAAGAAAGCATCTTTGCTTTTTTAAAAAGTATTTATTTACTTATTTATATTTATTTATCATTCTCTCTTTTTTTTTTTACAGTCCAGTACAGACCCCCCTCCTGGTCTGCCCTCTGATAGTTCCTCATCCCATTTCCCCTACCACAACTCCCTGTCTCCAAGAGGGTGTCCCCACTCTAGACCTCCCTACTCTCTGGGGCCTTGAGTCTCTTTAGGGTTAGGTGCATCTTCTCTCACTTTGGCCAGACAAGGCAGTCCTCTGCTGTATATGTGTCAGAGGACTGTATATGTGCTGTATATGTATACTCACATCAGCTAGTGTATGCTGCCTGGTTGGTGGCTCAGTGTTTGAGAGGTCTCAGGGGTCCAGGTTAGTTGAAACTGCTGGTCTTCCTATGGGGTCTCCCTCCTCCTCAGCTTCTTGCATCTTTTCACCAATTCAACCACAGGGGTCCCTGGCTTCTGTCTATCAGTTGGATGCAAGTATCTGTATTTGACTCTTTCAGCTGCTTGTTGGGCCACACAGAGGACAAACACGTTAAGCTCTGTCTGTATGCACACCATAGCATCATTAATAGTGCCAAGCCTTTGAGTCTCCCCTTGAGCTGGATCCCAATTTGGGCCAGTCACTAGACTTCCTTTCCCTCAGTCTCTTTTCCATTTTTGTCCCAATAGTTCCTTTAGACAGGAACAATTCTGGGTCAGAGTTTTTGACTGTGGAATGGCAACCCCATCTTTCCACTTGATGCCCTGTCTTTCTTCTAGAAGTGAGCTCTAGAATTTCCTTCTCTCCATTGTTGGGCATTTCATCTAAGGTCCCTCCCTTTGAGTCCTAAGAGTCTCTCACCTCCCAGGTCTCTGGCATATTCTAGACGTCCCCTACCTCCTACCTCCCAAGGTTGCCTGTTTCCATTCTTTCTGTTGGCCTTTAGGGCTTTACTCCTATTCCCCACCCCCACTACCTGATCATGTTCCCCCTTTCCTCTCCCTGTCCCCTCTCTCACCCAGATCCTTCCTCCCTCTGCCTCCCGCCCAACCCCAATGATTGCTTTCTTCTCTCTCTCAAGTGGGATTGAGGCATCCTCATTTGGGCCCTTCAGCTTGTTAGCCTTCTTGAAATCTGTGGATTGAATCCTGTATATTCTGCACATTTTTAGCTAGTATCTACTTATTAGTGACTATATACCATAGATGTCATTTTGAGTCTGATTACCTCACTCAATATATTTTCTATTTCCATCCATTTGACTGCATGATGTCCTCCTTTTGAATAACTGAGTAGTATTCCATTATGCAAATGAACCCCATTTTCTGTATTCAGTCTTCGGTTGTGGGACATCTGGGTTATTTCTAGCTTCTGACTATCACAAATAAGGCCTCTATGAACATAGAAGAAGCACCTTCAACAAATGGTGCTGGTCTAACTGGCAGTCTGTATATAGAAACATAAAAATAGATCCATATTTTTTACCTTGCACAAAGCTCAAATCCAAGTGGATCAAGGACCACAACATAAAACCAGATACACTGAATCTAATAGAAAATAAAGTGGGAAAGAGCATTGACATGGGGGTGGGTAGATTTCCTAAACAGAACTCCAATGACTCAGGATCAAGAATTGATAAATGGGACCTCATGAGACTGAAAAGCTTCTGTAAGGTAAAGAACATATTCAATAGGACAAATTGGCAACCTACAGATTGGGAAAAAAAACTTTACTAATGTCACATCTTAATAGAGGGATAAAATCTAAAATATATAAAGAGCTCAAGAAGCTAACCTCAAAAAAAAAATAAACAACCCAATCAAAAATGGAGTATAGAACTAAACAGAGAATTCACAACAGAGGAATCTCAAATGGCTGAGAAGCACTTAAAAAAAAATTCAAAGTCCTTAGTCATCAGAGAAATGCAAAACAAAATGACCCTGAGAATCCAACATACATCAGTCAGAATGGCTAAGATCAAAAACTCAGATGACAGCATGTTGGTGAGAATATGAAGAAAGAGAAACACTACTACATCTCTGGGTGGGATCGCAAACTGGTACAACCACTCTGGAAATTAATCTGGAGATTACTTAGAAAACTGGAAATAGTTCTACCCGAAAACCCAGCTATGTCACTACTGGGCATATATGCAAAAGATGCCCCACCATGCCACGGGGGGCAGGAGTTACAAGATGTTCATAGAAAGCATCTTTTCTAAAGGACAGTTCCCAATTGGCTGACATTGTCTACATCAACAATCTTTGGTCTCTCAGGCAGTCCTCAACTAGGTTCTCCTGCAGGAGATGCCTTTGAAGCTTTGCTGCCACCTGAATTTATGTAGGGGTGGCCCTGTTGTTCCTCCTACTGGAGTGTGTGTTTCATAATGCTGTAACTCAGATTCTCATAATCAGAGCTTAGCATGAAGTCTTATGAGCAGCTAGTTTTTCTGGGAACAAAATCATAGAAAGAAAAAATATGAGACCAACGGAGAAATTAACCAAGTACCCCAAAATGACCATTTTAAAAAATATTACTGAACAGTCATATTCCATGGACACTATAACTTGAGTCTTGGGATTTTCTGAGAGAACAGAAAAAATTATGTAATGGATATATCATTCCTGAGATGAAGAGAGAAGCATCTGTGTGTGACTTAAGATAATTGTGACGACTTGATAGTAAAAGATGGTGAACTTTAAGCTTTCATACAATAAATGCATTATAGATTCTCACAGACAGCTTGTAACATGACATCAGAGCACCTGCGTCAGAAAAAGAAAGAACCTTTAAAAATGTGTAGGTATGGTCTCTACAGTAATGATAGCTCTGAGCATAAAATCCAAAAGATTTGGAGAGTGTGCTGAAGAGGTTATTAGTAACATCCCAAAACAGGTCTCAGAAAAATCTCAGGATAGTGAAGTTGGAAGAAAAACAACTCTCCATTCCTAGAAAAAAGAGGAAAACTAATAGGAAAAACTAAGGTAGCTAAAGATGTGAGACACCTCAGTATCTGTCAGAGTTATCTTTGATACTGAGGCCAGATCCTTGGGCATAAGCAACATTGCCGAGGAAGAATTAAAGCTTCTCAGAAGAGTAAAGCCTGCACTCACTGTGCCAACCAAACAAACAAGATCAACAGGGTTAGGGTAAAATTAACTCAAACTGCTGAAGGCAGAAAGGCTGTAGCTGGGGAGATGAAGCTTTATTCAGGGAACGGAATAAGGAAGTCTCCCTTCAGCCATGGGCAATTTTATCTGAACAGATTTGTAGGTCTGTGAAAATGGGGAGGGCAAGAGGTCAGGAGGAAATAAGGGAGGAGGGAAGAAGGGAGAGGGAGAAAGAAAGAGAGAAGAAGGATGAGAGGGGGAGGATTTGAAATCAATGAGAGCCATAGGGCTGTCATTTCTCAAGGAGATTTCATTCCTTAGGGAAAGAAACAGAAAAAAACAAAACAAAACTATTTATTCTAGAACCGAGATCCACACTCTAAGGGTAACAAGGGAGACACATTTCCTAAGTTGAGTCTGAGCTCATCATAGACACTGAGGGAGCCAGTACCATTCATAAACGAGCTGATGGAGGAGCAGAAAGCAGGATTCCTAATGAAGCAGCAAGTCTACCAGAGCTCCCAGGACTAGGTTCTTAAGAGGTGTTTAATGGGGAAGGAACCTGGATCTGACTCTAAAGCAGAGCAAATGTGATACAGAAACTTGAGATTAGCTGTGGTGTGGCTCTGGTAGCACCCCAGAAAGAAACAACTGGTCAAATCTTAACAGAGACAGAAGTAAATGCAAAAGGCAGTGAATAGAAGCATGTGCTCTTGATGAACCTTCACCCTCTTCCCACCTCATACCATAATGTATATGAAAGAATGACTCATTTCCCAATGCAGCCCTATGGCTCTCATTAATTTGAAGTCCTCCCTCTCCTCTTTCTCTCCCTCCTCCTTGTTTTTCCTCTTTCTTCCTTTCTCTCACTCCTCTCTTCTCTCCTTTCTTCATTTCTTCCTGACTCTCTACTTTCAAAATATACACATCTATTCAAATAAAACTGCCTACAGTCTGAGGGGAGATTTGACCCTTTAACTGGTTCCCTTGGCCCAGATCCTCTAAGCAAGAGGAACTAATATGACTCACTCACTCGGCGTCCTCTGTGACTTCTGGATGAACGAGAAATGCTGTCTCCTCCCCTATTTCACTGCAATTCTCAAGAGGCTCTGAAGGATTAGTCTGAGCTAAAGATTGAGGGCCTAGCCAAGAAGCACAACTTTCTGGTCCCAGAAACAATAAAAAAAAAAAATTTCCTCCTGTTTTAATCCATTGCCCACCCCCACCAGAAGTCCATGGTCTCCATAACAATCACACCCCAAGGAATAGACACCGAATACCCAGGTGATAATCACTATTAAAGAGGAAATGTGTGTGTGTGTGTGTGTGTGTGTGTGTGTGTGTGTGTGTGTGTGTGTATGTAAGCCAGAGATTTTTATCCTAAAAACAAGAGCTGTCAAAATGGAAATCCCACTTTCTTAGAACTGTGTGGGTGGTGGCCAGGGCCATGCTCTACCAATAATCCTGAGTTGTCTGTACCATGTTTCCAGAGCCATGCTCTACAGATGTCCAGGAACCTGGCTACATGGATGTCTCAGAGCCCATCTATACCAAGGTTCCTGAGCCAGGCTACCCCATGGTTACAGCTTCAGGCTGCACCATCCTCCCTAGACCATGCTTTATCAACATCCATGAACTAGGCTGTACCATAGTCCCTGGAGCATACCAATGCCCCTGAGCCATGATATATTGAGGTCCCTGAGAAGTTATATACCAAGCTTCCTGAAGCATACCTTGCAACAGACATTTCAGGTCCAGTGAAGCAGAAGACCAAGCAGAAGTAATGTAGCCTGGCTCTCTCAGCAAGCCTACCACCAGCTGCTGAACATTCTCTTCCTGTCTGCTTTGGTGTTCTATTGTCTGAAGGCCATGTAACCACTTGTAGTCACACTAAACCACACTATCTATTTGTATTCTAAAAAATATTTGCCATGATTGGTGTTGACACAGGCTAATCTCAGCACTCCAGAGGCAGAGGCAGAGGCAGGAGAATCTCTGATTTCAAGTCCAGCTTGGTCTACAGAGTGAAAGCTCCAGGACATCTAGGGCTGCACAGAGAAACCCTGTCTCAATACATAACATGTCATAACATAATATAACATAAGATAAGATAACATAACATAATATAATATAACATAACATAACATAACAAAAAAATTACCATGATACCTTCCCTACACCCTCTGAATTAGGCAGAAGGTCTAGTGCCTTGGGTACACTTTAGCTCCTCTGGAGTGATTATCTATAGGAAGAAATGCATGTTTCCTATTTTTCTCATGAAATTACATTTAACTCCATTCATACCTCTGGGTGATAGTTGCTGAATCTTACCCATTTCTTTGTCTCCTTTTGTAAGTTAAGACCTAGAGATTGATAAGGGTTGGTCTAGCTATCTTCTCAGTAGTCATCATGAGCTTTCATGGAGACACTTTCCTTCATTCATTTTATCACTCAGATACCCCAAAACATATAGATTCACACACATTCACATATAATATATATATATATATATATATATATATATATATATATATAGTTAATGAGCTGGTTAGCTTTTTTTCAACTTGATACAAATGTAGACATACCTAGGAAGAGATTGAGAAAATGTCTTCCCATGACTAGCCTATAGCCAAGCCTGTGGGACATTTTCTTGATTAATGATTGATGTAAAAGGGTCCAGCCAACTGTGGGAGGAGGTGCCCCTAGGCAGGTGGTCCTGAATTGTATAAGAAAGCTGGCTGAGCAAGCTATGAGGAACAGGCCAATAATCAGCATTACTCCAAAGCCTCTGTTTTAGTTCCTGCCTTGAGTTCCTGATTTGACTTCCCTTAGTAATGGAGTGTGACCTGAGAGTTGTAATCAGAAACAAACCCAGAACATAACTGCCCAAAGCCCAGAGAATGAATATCTGTGTTGTGCTCAGCCATTGATGGGACATCTGTGTCACAACATTAAGATTTATGGAAATCATGAAGATAGGGAAGAAAGTTTATAAACGGTCATGAGGAAATTGCTGTCAGTAAAATTTCACTCATGAACTTATACAGCCCCTGCCCAAAACCTGCAGGAATTCAATCCAGTAAACATTCCAGCATGGAGGGAGAATGACTTATGAAATACCACTGCTAGTTGAAGACCTATTACCAATTGATGTATTTTAAGGAAGAAAATTAAGTTTTCTTTAAGGGTATATATAGCCCTTGTTAGGTAGATCAAGATCCAGAAGATGTCTCTATAACCACCATGAGTAGATGAGCAGTACAAATTAGAAACAGTAGGGAAAGAAGGAAAGAAAGAAAGAAGGAAAGAGAGAGAGAGAGAGAGAGAGAGAGAGAGAGAGAGAGAGAGAGAGAGA
>NW_022196898.1:40906283-40910864 GCF_008632895.1 Mastomys coucha | reverse complement strand
AGAGAGAGAGAGAGAGAGAGAAGGGGAGAGAGGAAGGAAGGAATGAAGGAAGGAAGGAAGGAAAGAAGGAAGGAAGAAGGGAAGGAAGAAGGAAAGAGGTGATAGATAGATAGATAGATAGATAGATAGATAGATAGATAGATAGATAGATAGATAAAGGAGTTATAGAAAGAATGGGAGAGGGACAAGTATGATTATACTACATTGAGTACATCTGTGAATTGTCAAAGAATTAATAAAAATATCACTATAAGATAAAACTAAAGAATAAAATAGGGACAAATCTTAAGCAATGATTACAAGAGTAAGGATATTTGATCCACCCCAGGCAAATAATCAACTCTGAATCTAGTGAACAATAATTCATTAAGCTGCAAAATATCAGGGGTGAGAATTACAGAGAACCTCTAGACAAATCCATTTATTAAATGTTTAGAGTGTCTCAGATTCATATTTTTAATAGCTGTACATTTTAGATACCATTTCCCTACACTGGATCAGACTACTTAACTGTAATAAATCTTGGAGCCATCTCTGAGTTCTGCACTCTTTTATAACTAAAATAAGCAATGATATGGACCTACATCAGCATGAGAATTTCTTTCAGAACAGATGATGTCATTCTCTCTGCCAGTTTGACAATTGCTCATCACCTTGTTGGACAACCTCTTCACACAGCTGCCACACAGGTCTAAGTTAATGCCAATGGAATCTGGGTTGGTTACACACTATACAGGAAACATCTATCAAAAAAGAATCTCACATATTTATTTGTAAAAGATTGTCATAAAAGAATTTTAGTGACATATAAAATGTTCAGATTATATCAATAAAATGCAGGTTTAAGTGACATGAATGAAAAACCTCATCATGCTAATAATGTGTGTATACATATGGAATTATACAAAAAATTCTGACATTAAACATGGCAGGATGAACTTGTCTCTGATAATATCCACTTTCTTTTTTTATTTCCTCCCATGTGTTCCCATTATATAGAGTAAGTTTTCATGGTCCAGAAAATATCGACATAAATGACTGCCTGTTAGGCTGGAGAGATGACTCAGCACTAAGAAGACCTAAATTTAGTTCTTTGTACCCACATACAGCAGCTCACAACTATTTGTAAAACACACAAACACACATACACACACACATACACACTTAACTGTGGTCAGAAGAATAGGAATCACTGTCCTCCATTTGATGGGATATTCAAGGCCTAAGCTACAGCATATGCCTATGATAAAGTTTTACTTACAATATTTTTTCTCTCATCACTAGGTAAAGAACTTTCAACTTAAAGAAAGCATATCATGGCTTTTCTCTGGTATATTTTAATATTACACTCAGTGTGTATTATGAAAAATAAGGGTTGTTTGAAAAAAGTCACTATATTATCACAACAGTAGATATAAAAACTGTTGACTAAATATGATGAATACTAACTGACTAAAAGGAGGATAGTACAAAAGTGTAGATATGTTAGACACAAAGGTGATTTACAGTCTTAGAAGCATAGAACAAGAAGACATGAGACTCCATGATCCTACACTGGACATTGGGAACAAACTCTGAAGCTAGTCCCACAGCTCACAGAGGATGCTCTACTCTCAGGCACTCTAGCACACCCAGGATCTTAGGATCATGGGTGGGTAGAACACACCATCAGTGAGTTCTTGACCAAAGAAGACTCCAATAACAGGCACTCTAACACACCCAGGATCCCGGGATCCTGGGATTCCAGGAGCTTGATCACACCAGGATCTCAGGGTCTCAGAAATAGCTTTACTCCCAGGAACTCTGACACATCTAGAATCTCAGGATCACAGGATCCCAGAATCACAGGATCACAGGGACAGCTGGACTCTGAGGAGTTTTGACTCAACCAAGATTACAAAAATGACAGGCTCTAGTCAGATATAGTGAGGGTAGGGAGCACTAGAAATAATCAGATTGCAGGAGGCAAGAATAAGAAGCAACAGAAACCAAGGTTACTTGGCATCATCAGAACCAAATTCTCCCACCACAGCAAGTCCTGGATACACTATGACACTGGAAAAGCAAGACTTGGATCTAAAATCACTTTGCATGATCATGATAAAGGACTTTAAGAAGGACATAAACAAATTAAAGAAATACAGGAGAACACAGGTAAATAGATAGAAGCTCTTAAAGAGGAAAAACAAAATCCCTTAAAGAATTACAGGAAAACACAATCAAACAGGCAAAGAAAATGAACAAAATCATCAAAGATCTAAAAATGGAAATAGAAATGATAAAGAAGTCACAAAGGGAGACAACCCTGGAGATAGAAAACCTAGGAAAGAGATCAGAAGTCATAGGAGCAAGTATCACCAACAGAACAGAAGAGACAGAAGAGAGACTTTCAGGGGCAGAAGATACCTTAAAACACATTGAAACAACAGTCAAAGAAAATGCAAAATGCAAAAAGCTCCTAACCCAAAACATTCAGGAAATCCAGGACACAATGAGAAGATCAAACCTAAGGATAATAGGTATAGAAGAGAGTGAAGATTCCCAACTTAAAGATCCAGTAAATATCTTCAATAAAATTATAGAAGAAAACTTCCCTAACCTAAAGAAAGAGATACCCATAAAAATACAACAAGCCTCCAGAACTCCCAATAGACTGGACCAGAAAAGAAATTTCCTGTGTAACAAGGTGATGAGTGATTGTCAAACTGTCAGAGAGAATGACATCTGTTCTGAAAGAAATTCTCATGCTGATGTGGGTCCTTATCATTCAAGGACTCCCCTCAATTAACCAAGTGTCGTACCCCAACACAACTCATGGAACTTCCCTATCAGAATATGGGAGCTTTTATGGTGACCTTATATGTTAGTGCTCTAAATCTATGGAGCTATTACATATATACTTGACTTATAAACTAAAGATTAAAAAGTAAGGGAAATACTCAAGTAACTGGTATGTGTGTGTAGGAAGGGGGCAAGTTAAAACCACCAACTTGAAACATGGGAATTGTGGTAGAAAAGCAGTCTCATAGTGGTTATGCTTTTATAATTTTCTGATAAGCAAAATCCTGCTGAATTGTTTTGTCTAAGATCAATACAAGGGTAATAAAGATTATGATCTTAGTGAAAAAAGGATATTGCTAGAGCCAAGAACACAGACAGAGTCATGCCTAATACACCTCTGTCTGACCCTAGACCCCAATACCTCTAGTAATCTATGACCCCTCTAACATTAGGTTGTTCTTCTGCATATCACACTCCAAAGGTCAAACATCAAAACAATGAAGTGATATGTAGAGAAGGAGTCAAGAGGTTTAAAAAAAGTATGTATGAAGAACCATCAAGAGTAAAGAGATTCTTGCAAAACCCACTTGACAAGATTATTGATAAAGGTAAGCCAAGATAACCAGATATCAAGAATAGGAAGTTTTCCTTAAATTAACATGCGAGAAGTTTTGGCAAAACTAGGTCCTTCAAGTCCTGCAAGGATGAGGACCAAGGTAGAGGTCTGACTGAAAGGAGGACTTAAGGAAGCCTGTCTTATGTGTACTTGCTTCTTTTGTTGAAGGAAAGATGCACATTGTTCTTTCTTTTGAATAATTTAAGTTTATTTATCAATCACTCCCTTTTTGTTCATTAAAATATCTGAACTTGTCTGACTGGGAATAGCCACTGGAGGGTCCCAAACTCCAAGGAAAAGAGAGGCTTCCAGGACCCAATGGGGATGACTTTAGCTGAAATGTGTAGAGAAGGAGAGATAGAACCTGTAGAGAATACCTCCAATAGATAGGCATGGCCCCTGGTTACGGGATGGGCTCACCAACTCATCTCAAAGTTTTTAATCCAGAAATGTTCTTGTCCAAAGACAGAACAGGAAAAAAATGGAGCAGAAACTGAAGGAAGGGACATACAGGGACTGTCCCACCTGGGGATCCTGCAGACACCAAACCTGACACTGTTGTTGTTGCCAAGAGGCACTGGCTGACAGGAACCTTGTGTGATTGCTCCTTGGGAGGTTTTGCCAGCAACCAACCAACCAATGCAGATGTGGACACTTGGAGCCACCCATCATATTGAGCTCAGGGGCCTTTGTGGAGGAGTTGGAAGAAGGACTGCTGGAGCTGACGGGGATTGCAACTCCACAGGAAGAACAACATCAGCTTGCCATACTAGCCAGTGCTCCCAGGGACTAGAACACCAACCAAGGAGTATACAGGGAGGGACACATGGCTTCAGGTACATATGTAGCAGTGGATGGCCTTGTCTAACATAAATGGAAAGGGAGGCCCTTGGTCCTGGGGTGTACCCTCATAGACGCAAAGTGGAAAGATGCAAAGGCAAATGTGAGATGGGGGTGGTTTGTGGAGAGATAACCAGGAAACAGAATATCACTTGAGATGTAAATGAATAGAATGATTAGTAATAATAATAAAAAAGATTTGGTAAAAGGTCACCTGATGTCGTTTCTAGATGTTGGGCTCAAAGTATCCCATGTGACCCTAAAGAGGCACAGAACCTTCACAGGGCCGAGGTCCTCTCCTCCTATTGATGATCGAATTTGCAACCCTCCACTATACACATGCT
>NW_022196898.1:40904305-40904972 GCF_008632895.1 Mastomys coucha | reverse complement strand
TCAAAGCACACATTACACAGCACACAATAGTAGTGGGAGATTTCAATACCCTACTCTCTGCAATGGACTGATCATAGAAACAGAAACTAAACAAGGACACAGTGAGACTAACGGAAGTTATGAAACAGATAGATTTAATAGATATCTATAGAACATTTTACCCTAAAATGAAAGGATATACCTTCTTCTCAGCACCCCATGGTACCTTTTCCAAAATTGACCATATAATTGGTCACAAATCAGGCCTCAACAGATACAAGAAGATTGAAATGGTGGCATTTTTATTAGTTAAAAGTCCCCTGTAATCTGGCTGAAGTGACTTTCAGAAGTCTTAAAGTGCCAGCATCATAGTATTTAATTTATTAGTTTATTATTTAATGTACTAAAATTTAATTTATAATATTTAATTAATTTTATATTTAATATCCTGTGAAGGCTCAATGACCTAGCTTAGGGGAATGCTAGGGTTCTGAGACGGGAGTTGGTGGGTGTGGGGCATCCTTATAGAAGCAGGGTAGGTAATAGAGGTTTGTGGAGGAGAAACTCGAAAGGGGAATAACATTTTCAGTCCACTTTCATTAATACGCGCACACACACACACACACACACACACACACACATATATACATATATATGTATATATATATATGTATATATATATATATAT
>NW_022196898.1:40894422-40904295 GCF_008632895.1 Mastomys coucha | reverse complement strand
TATATATATATATATATATATATATATATACATATATATGACAGTAAGAAATATTTTAGCACAGTTCCTCTGGACCAAGTAATGAAATAGCCAAATATGTCTTCCTATTTTGTATACATTTGTTCTTTGTTATTCTGTGTGGATTTTTAGAACCAACTTGTCAATTTCTATGTAGAAGAAAACCTTGGAATTCTTCAATCTGGGGATGGACTGAGTATTTGAACTACCTTGCTTCATATCAGTGATTTTTTTTGCATATTTGGTATCTTGAGTAACCACATATAGTTGGTGTTAATGAAATGCCTTATTGAATGTCTTTTTATTGCTCACTTAGGCCTCTTCACCGTGTTGTATCAACTTGGCTTCTATGAGGACTTTAGAGTGAGCACCTAGTCAACTTCAATAGAAAGCAAATGCACTAAAGCTTGATGACCTTCCCTGGAAACACACACCCATAGTATGGGTTTCACTATTGCTGAGGGAATTAAGAGCTGTCCATGTGATTGCAAAGGTGAATGATTAAGTGGCCACTCACACCTAGATCATCCTGGATTCCACCCTTTGAACTCATTTCCTTTGCTGACTTTTATCTGTGTCTCTTCGTGTTCAATTACCATAAATGCTGTTGTGTATGAAATGAATAAACTCAACAATTGGGAAGTCACAGTACTCTATTTGACATTCTAGTTTCAGAACCTCTAGAAAAACGTGTGGATCAACTCCAAATATTTATGCTAATATATCAGTCAACTTTTGTCTAATTCTGGAACAAACACTGATTTCACTGAAAAATTATTTATACTCTCGCATCTGTTCCAAATAAAATACATTCAAGTTAAAAATCTTAGCTTAGATTGCTGAAATAAAATTTTATGCATATATAAATTACTTACAAAAGTTTTAATAGAGGAAAGGAATAAGGAGTAAAATTAGTTAAAAGCAAGCTGAAGATATGGCTCACAGCTTAAGAGACCTTATTGCTCTTACAGAGGACCCAAGTCTGATCCATGACACTCATGCAAGGTTTTCTAAAACCTCCTGAGACTCCAGTCCCAGGAGGACCTGATGCCTTTGGCCTCCATAGGCACTGGGAGTCAGGTGCCCACATATGTGTGCACAGAATTCAAAATAAAATAGAAATATTTTATAAGACAAAGTAGTGAAAAGGAAAAGGAACCATGATGGCAATGGTCACATACCAATGGTAACTAAGTCCCATTCACAGGCAGTCTTCTGAGAATGCATAGGAACTATGGCTCAGAGACCTTGCCCTAGTGAAAACAGAAACAAATACTTCCTATCAGCACAAGAAATTCCACTGGCTAACCTGGGGCCTTTGAAAACTAACTTCAAGTATTCACACATGCCTCCAGTCCACAGGGACCTCAGAATGTGTCATCAAACAACCCTTCCATTTACTGCTGTTTTTTTTTAAAGATATTTATTAACTTTACATTCCAATATCAGCCCCCACTCCTCCCATTACCCATTCACACAGATCCACACCCCACTTCCCCCTCCCCTTCTCCTCTGAGAAGGAGTAGCCCCTGGGTATCACAAACTGTCTGAGACCAAGTAGGACTAGAGAGTCTGTGAGAATAAAGTGGCTTTGAAAAATGCGTGGAAGGAGCTGAGGATGGTGCCTGAGCCTGTTGTATCAGATTTGTGGGAGGTAACATTGTTAGAGCAGTAGAGAAGGAAGTGTTTTGTGCATGTTTGGACTTGATAAAGGCAATGTCTAGCAAAAGATTGTGTACTGAAACAACCTAAGGTTCATTATATTATGATCAAAGAAAATATGTGGATTATGAGCTCACAGAACCAGAGAACTTGACAGCACTAGAGTTGTTGCTTCCTGTATTGTTTTACCCCATGAGATATCTAGTCAATCTTCCCTGTTCACTCACAGTGGCATTTATAAACCGTGGTGAACATGGTATGCAGTGAATGTCACCCTTCTCTTTCCACCAAGTGGTCACACCATGACAGAGAGAAATAAGTCCAGGTCCCTCAGACTAGTCGGAAATATTCAGCTTTCTTAGCATTCTGAGGTGGTTCATGGATTGTCCACTCTGTCCCCTATTCACACAAAGAGAAGGAGTAGACAGAATGACTAGAACACATGGAACAAAGCAGAAATAAAGTAAGAAGGCAGAAGTCACAAAACCCACTGTACAGATATTGGTGGCTGCACAGCATTCCTTCAGCAATACCCCAGAGGAAGAGATTTTGGCTAACAGCATGTCACATCTGCAATGTTAATCTAGTCACTCCCAGAAGACTTGAAGTGTTAATTGAATCCTTATGTAGCCAGTCTCCAGTTACAGCCTCACTCCATAAGGAGTGACCCACCCAAGGAAAGAAAAGGTCTTCATGATGAATAATACCCAATAGGCTACACCTGAGAGTTTCCTCCAGTCTCAGCCTTTTATTGAGTAACAGTTGACCTACTCAACCTGAGCCATAGAATGATAGGACCCCCTCCTCTGACTGCTTTAACTACTGAAATCTAATAGTGGTACCTGCTGGTGGCAGAGCAATTATAACTTAAATGTTAAATGTCCTTGGAGGCTCATTTTTTTGGTTCCAAGTTGGTGGCACTGTCTTTGAAGATTGTGGTACATTTTGCATGTTAGGTGTAGCTGTAAAATATAGGACCAAGAGATATATGACTTTGAGTATAACTGCTTGCCCTAATCCTGGTGTGGCTTTCTGCTTCTTTACAGATGTGTTAACAAGCCATGTCACAAGCTCCCACCACAACAAAGCAATCCCTAGCTTCCACATCTTCCCTACTACAATTGATATATTTAAAAGATGAAATCCAAAAGACCTGGCTCTCCCATAAGTAGTACCTGTTCCATATTTTGTTCCAGTGATGAGAATAGTAACTAACATAATGGCCCAATGAATAGGAAACTATTTCAGTTTCCAGCAGCTCCAATTACTTGCAGAGCTCAACCAGTGGTCTTTACCAAGTAGGAGAACAAAGACTGGATTACTGCCTGAGTTCAGCAGTTCATGCTACTGAAGACTTGAATGCAAGGTGTGTATGGCCAGTGCATTTTGTACTTCTCTCATCAAAACCTAGTATAAAATAAACTGAGATTCTGTCAGTTTCAAAAATAACTACAAGTACAGAAATATGACTGTATCCCAAAATAAGTAATACTATCATAAGAAACACAAAGATAAGAAATCAAAACATCTCATACATAGAAAGCTATGTCACAAAATATGCTAAATCTAATAAATGAATTCAGTAATATAAGACATAAAATAAAAATAATATTTCTACATACACATAGCACAGTTTCCATAAAAAGAACTTATAAGACCAAATTCCAGTTATAATACCTAGAACAGTAAAATATTTATTAATAAATTTAATAACAAAATTATAAATGTCTTGTTGCAGAATATTTGACTACACTGTGAACCCCAAGACTGTGGTATTTATTAAAATATGTGTTTCTAGTTGTGGGGTGGCTCAGCCCATTTAACATGCACCTTTAATCCCTCTGGCTGGAATACAGGCACATCTTTACTACACACCTTTAGTCCCTGAGTTAGTTTGTAGAAGAAAGTTACCATGTTTGAAAGTGATCTCTAATTGAGCCACAGACAAAGAGAAGAATCAGAGAAAGATTTGACAGGATATGTCCAACTCTCATGAGAAGAGAAAGAAAAGCTATTTAAGAGAGCACAGAGAGAGAAAGAAAGGGAGGTAATTTATCATAACAGTTATATAGAAAGAACAAACTGGGTGCAAGTGAAGATAAAACAAGCTAGAAGAGTAGAATATATTGCCAAATTTAGTATGTGGCCAAACAGAGTAATTCAGGAGAAGCCAAGAGAAGACAGATTGAATCACTCAGCTTGGAGAAGAGTTTTATCCAAACCAGCTGAGTTGAGCAGCTAGCTAGAGTTCAGAAAGAACCAGGAAGGGGCGAGCTTATTCAGTAGTATTTCTCAGAGGCTCAAAGCATTCTAGGTCTAGATAAGATTCTACAGAGGCTAGATGGTTCCAGGAATAGGCCTAGGTTAGCAAACAGAAGCAGTTAGGCCCTGAGTTGATTATCTTTCAGGTGAATAAAAGTTATATTTACAGTGTATAAAGCAGAAAATACGAAACACTGATAGAAGAAACTGAAAAGGTTACAAATACATGGAAAGATATTCTATGCTTGTTGGTCGGAGACATCATGTTAAAATATCCATGAAATACCTACCAAAATATCAAAATATTGAAATATAAAAAAAATCCTGAAATTTGTAAGAAACTGCTAGAATTACCAAATAGTCAAATCTATCTTAACCACTAAACTGAAGGCATCACATTTGGCTTGAAAACACACTACAAATTGTTAGAAACTAAAACAGCATGAAACTGCATAAACCCATACTCCTTGATCAGTGGAGCATTATATAGTGCTTAGAAATAAACCGCATGCATTTATAACCAACTACATTGAGTAAGAATCAGAAAACAGGACAGCAGGGGCAGAATCCTTAACAATACTGAGCAGACAGTATACACAGAGCAGAGGAATTACACCAGATTATCTATCCATCTCTAGTTGTAGATGTCAACAATTAATAGATTAAAAGACTTAAATATATGGTAAAAAAAAATTTACTGTAACTAGTAGAAGAAAGCATGGGAAATTCCAAGACACTGGCCTGAGCAAAACTATTTTGATATCACACAAAACATAAACAACAAAGCCAAAGTTGGCCAGTGGAATTAGATGAGGCTCAAAAGCATCTACAAAATAAAACAAAATAAAAATAAGCAGCAGTGCTAGTTAACAGCTTCAGAATGAAAAATGTACCTTCCAATTACATATCTGATAAGACATTAATATGCAGACTATACAAGGAATTAAAATCACTCAATAGAATTCAATGACCTAAAAATCCAATAAGAATATGGACACAAGCATGGGATTTGTCAAATGAAGATATGAATAGTTACATTTTTTAAAAACTCAGAACCCCTATCCATGATAGAAACTCAGATTAGTACCATAAGGAGATACCACATCACTCCACTAAGAATGTTATTACCAATAAGAACAAGGAACATTCACATTCATCATTGATGAGAATGCAAATTAGCTTTTGTGGAAGACAGAAAAGAATGAAGGTAGACTTACTTTACAACCCAGCAATCCTACTACTAGGTATGTCCCTCTAAGAAACGAAATCAACACGTTAGAGACCCCTACACTCCAAACTTATTGTGGCCCTGTTTACAGCTGATAGATAAAGGAAATGGGATACATACACACAATGGAATCACATTAGACCATAACCAAGGATGAAATCATTTCATTTCTGAGAATATGGATAGAAGCGGAGATCCTTGTGCTGAGTAAAATGGGCAAGACAGACATTACATGATCATGCTTACATGTAGGCTCCAAACCACATGGCTTTATGGGTATTAAAAGTAGAATTGTGATTACTGGAGGCTGGAAAGAGCAGTAGGGATGGGACTGTATAATGGCACCATGACATAAATAAGTGAGCAAAGATGCATAGCATATCTCAAAAAGACTGAAAGAGAGAGTTTTGAATGCATTTGTCTCAAAGAGGAAACAAGAAGTCTGAAGTGATATATACTAATAAGCTTGATTTGATTTCTACCCAATGTTTTCAAGAAGCAAAACATCCCTTTTACCTCATGAATATGAATATGATGTGGTAATGAAAATGTTTCAACTAAAAAATTTCTAAATGGTCAGTCTGGAATTTCCTCCACAGCAAAAAGACAGGTTTCAAAAGCATACCTTTATCCTCCTATTACCCTCTCTGTCATGACTCCACTGACATGAGTTTTTCATTGCCATTTTCCTCTGAACTTCCAGAAGAACCAGAAATACCTCTACATCCACTCCAAATACTGAAAAGCTGAACTGGATTAGAGGATAGATAGGGTTGCTTCTGGTCAAGGGTGTCTAGGTAGCACTTCCTCTTGATTTAATGTGCCTACTCCCAAGAAGCTTGATCCCCATCATAGCAGCCACACCATAAGGGTGGACAATGGAATCAGGCCAGCTGACATACTCTCAGATAGTAAGCATGAATACAATGTTAAGCCACAGATTTTCATTCACAAAAGCTGGAATGTTGGCAGAGCAACTCCAAAAAATCTACTTCCGTAAGGAAGGGCTCACTTTCTGTATAAAAATCCAGCTGACCAGAGATGCCTCAATAAATCCAAGAGTCCAGAGAGCTCCACCATCTAAGGTAAGACTCCCCACTTAGAAATTTCTAACAGTCTGTGTTCTTTAGCGTGGTGGGGAACTCTTGACAATCTAAACTTTATCTACTTTATTTTCACTGCACATGTTTTGGCTTCTCAAATTATCGCTGTAATACTGAGGATCAGAAAGGGGGCTCTTCTATAAAGAGCAGTGTTATGCTAGTAGCAAGTCATGGGTGAGACATCACAGCAAGGCACATCAGTGTCCTCTAATCTTGTTGAGAACTTTCATCATCAAAGGTACTGCATAGTGCACTTGGATGCTCAAATCTTAAAATCTTCTTTGTTCCATGAATATATAATCCATCAATGAATATAATAAAGAGGAGCAATCCTCTAACACACAGGATAAAAGTGATTATTGGAAATAGAAGAGTCAGATTCTTACTAAGACAAAAGAAGGAAGAATACTTGGAATCAGGTAGAAACCTGGGGTGGGGAAGCCAGTATGGATGATCCTGCATGAACAAGCATCAATGCAGTGAGAACTCATAGTAAATGCGTGTATAGGAAAAGTATGAATTAGGGCTCAGTTATGAATCTTGTAGGCATAAGGACATTCACAAGAAGCCTTCCTATGAGAGTTTCACTCTAGAATTCTTTGACCTGTCATTCTTTGATATTATAGAAAATCTAGGGATTCCCAGCAATCCTAGGACCCTACTATCACTTTGAGTTTTGTTCTGTTTATGGCCTGTACACAGATTAAAGAAAACAGAGAAAAAATTGAAGAAGGGCTTCATTTACAGTCATGGAAAACAAAATAACAAATTCAAGAGACCTGTGAAGAGGAAGTAGTTTTTAATGTACCATTCTACAGAAAGGGATGCCAGCAGAGAAAAATGATAAAGGTGTCTACAGTGTCGGATTGATACAAAATCTTAAGAAACTCTTGACCTTTCTTCCCATAGGCCAGGACTTGCTCCCTTCCCAAATTCCTCTGACCATTGGCTTAGGACACAGAGCTTTATCCAATTAGTAATCATTATTTTTATATTTATAAAATAATACATTTATTTTTATTAAATACTACTATTAAATTAAAATAGTAATATTATTAAATAATTGTCATTTGGTGTTTGAGATTGCCTCCTTTCTGAGTGCAGGTTCAGTCACAAAGCAAACTGCTTGTGGCTATCTAACTCAGACAAGCAAGGGAAGAAGGGGCTCTATATCTTTTGTGATCTGTAACTGGGAAGAATGTGAAGTCCTCATCATACTGTAATCAACCATAATCAATTATTTCTTAGACAGAGATGATCATGTTGCCTTAATCTTTTGCCTTAAAAATAAGTAACAAATACAAAAGTAACCTACGATTTCCATTCAGCTCAGGGAAATAGAAGAGTCTTTAATTTATAGGGAAAACGCAAATAGAAAATTTTGGGTTCTTTCCAATTCCCTCAAAACACTCATTTAGATGTCTTGTATCTAGGTCAACATCCATTGAAGTATGAGTTCTTACCAGCAAAAACAGCCCTTTGTCCCACCTCCCCAGCCTCAACAGCATCAAGTGAAGCAACCTTGTCAGCCTCCACCACAAGGAAAATTTGTTCCCGTAGCCACCTCTGAGCCATGCCACACAGATGTTCCACAACCAGGAAACACCAAGATTCCAGAACCATGCAGCACCAAAGTGCCTGAGCCAGGCTACACTGTTGTCCTTGAGCCAGATTATACTACAATGCCTAGGCCATGCTCTGCCAACATCACTGAGCCAGATTACACCACAATTCCTGGGCCATGCTCTACCAACAACCCTGGGCCAGATTGTACCGTGGTTCCTGGGCCATGCTCTACCAACATCACAGAGCCAGATTATACCACAATTCCTGGGCCATGCTCTACCAACATCCCTGACCCAGGCTGTGCAGTGGTTCCTGGGCCATGCCCTACTAATACCTCTGAGCCAAACTCAGAGCCATGCTCTACCAGTGTTCTTGAACCTGGCTACCTGAATGCCTCAGAGCCCACCTATGCCAAGGTTCCTGATCAAGGCTACACCAAGATACCTGACCAGGGATACTCCAAGGTACCAGAGCCATGCCAATCCAGGGTTCCTGAGGTGTGCCCCACAACTGTCACCCCAGGATTAGCTCAGCAGAAGACCAAGCAGAAGTGATATAGTCCATAGTCAGCCAGGCCCTTGAAGAGCTGACCACCTGCTGCTGAAGTCTTTCCTGTCTGCATCTGTGTCCCCATTGTCTGGGGACCATGGAACCATATGTTGCTACAGTCTCTATTTGTAACCTAAAATTGCATGCTGTTATGTCCTTTCCATAGCACCTAAGGTGTCTCCAGAGCCTCTGAGTTAAGCAGAATGTCTTAGTGTCTTGAATGCTCTCTGAGTATTCTACGTTCATCTGAAGCAGAACTTCTATGGGAAAAAATGCATGTTTCTCCATTAAAAAATTACTTTTAACTCCACTCTTGCCTCTGTGTGATATTTGCTGAAATGTTTTCTTTCCTTTGCCTTCCTTTGTGAGTCAAGGCCTATATACTGATAAGGATGGTATCCATGTAATCTCATTAAACATTAACTTTGTCACAGTGTATTCACAAAAGGCTGTGAGGACACACATGGGAGAGTGTTTGGATATTGTTTACCAGCACTCAAAACCTGTCTGTTTGGAAGCCAGGCAAGTGGTAGCACATGCCTTTAATCCAAGCACTTGGGAGGCAGAGGGAGGTAGATTTCTGGGTTCTAGGCCAGCTTGGTCTACAGAGTGAGTTCCAGGACAGCCAGGACTACACAGAGAAACCCTGTCTCAAAACAAACAAACAAACAAACAAACAAACAAACAAAACCCCAAACAAACAAAAACAGTCTATTTGGAACACTAGTTTAAACAAGTTCCTTCTGTTCTTTACTGAGCCTTACCTAATTGTTTTCTCTACCCTAAGCTACCTCTTAGGCTCAGTATTGAAGTCACCATTCTGTGGATAGTTACTTTTATACTCTTTCTTCTCAGTTTTCCTTTTCATTCTCCCATTTCTCCTTTTAATTAGCCATGATATGTACCAATCTACTTTCCCTGCACATCTCTACACATTCTCATGATCACTTGCAGAAATTTTACCCTCATTTACTCAGGCAATGTACCCTTTCTCCAGACACTGAGCACATAAGAAGTCCTACATCTGGGGACACAGGAGAAAAGAAAACATAGTGCTTGCCTTGGACATGTTTGTTTCCTCTAGTGATGATAATATTCTGTGCCCTTTTTATACAAGCATGCACACACTACATACTCCTACTTTCCCCACTCTCCTTTTTCAAATTCTATCTGCCAGGGAGTAATTCACAGGACAATTTATCCAGTGATTTAAACAGAGCATGAGTTTTAAATAAAGACATGGAATTTACAATGTAGATGAGTTAAGAAAGTGCAGGTCCCTCTTTTTGGGAGGGGGGCGGTATATGCCCAGGAGTGGTATAGCTGGGTCCTCCGGTAGAGTTATGTCCAATTTCCAGAGGAACGGCCGAACTGATTTCCAGAGTGGTTGTACTAGTTTGCAATCCCACCAGCAATGAAGTAATGTTCCTCTTTCTCTACAACCTCTCCAGCATCTGTTGTCCCCTGAGTCTTTTATCCTAGCCA
>NW_022196898.1:40890472-40893931 GCF_008632895.1 Mastomys coucha | reverse complement strand
TGTTTGTTTCTTTGTTTGTTTTTTGGAGGGGAAATTGGGAAAGGAGAAATTCACATGTAAATAAAGAATATATCTAATAACAAAAAAGGAAAGTGCAGGTCACTGAGCTTTGGCATCCCAGGAGTAACAGGGGGACTAAAACATTGAACACAGCTGCTCTATTGTTCCCTAAAAGACAATAAATATGTGTTTTCCTCACACCTAGAGTTCAGAATCTCAGCCCCTTGCTATTTCCTATGAGATAATCTTGGTTTCAGGGATGACCACAGGTGAATCTCTGTGCAGAGGGCAGGGTAATGGAGAGCCATCTCTAACAGTAAGCAAAACATAAATTTTAGAAAAGCTGCAGGAATTCCTAGGGAACAAGTTGTGTTCTTAGTAAGTTCCACAACATCAGAGGTATGAGTCAGATGACAAGCAGAAGCAGCATGTTACACAAGTACTTCAAGTAGGTTTCACAAACCTTTCTGAAATATATGGAAACTCAAGAAGAAAACTCACTCTCCAAATCATGACAATGTGATGAGAAGTTGTTAGACCGGCATGAGAGAAGGACATCCCTTGTACCTGATAGGTACATACATGCTGAGGTGGCTTCACATTACCACTGGTTTCAGTGATGGAAAACTTTAGAGATGAGTGCAGGATGAATCACTTTAAGTAGATAATCCTAAGTACAGATGCCCAGTGTGATATGCAGCTACTATGAACATAGAGTAATATACTTTCGTTGCACCTATTGTTTAGAGGTGTCTACTTCAAAATATTTTAAATATCATGTATCATTATGTTAACTTATAATATATAGTAAATGTTATCTGCTATGATTATTTACAGTGCATACTGCAGTATTTTGTAGCATTGATACAATATGTAATGCTCACCCTTGCATTGTGTGATGCTATTTTGTATGCATTTTATTATTTTTATTGTGATATTTAATATAAGCCAGTAAGCTAAAGTAAACATATGTGTTCTACCCTTTCAAAACTTTCCTGTGTTCTTCAGCATAGATCCCCTACAGAAAGAGCAAGGATCTTTCTGAAGAGTCCTTGCTGAAAGAGTTCCTAGTAGCTTTACTTTCCACATATAATTATTATTATTATTATTAAATCTTTTTTTTTA
Source organism: Mastomys coucha (assembly GCF_008632895.1). NCBI lineage: Eukaryota > Metazoa > Chordata > Mammalia > Rodentia > Muridae > Mastomys > Mastomys coucha. The sequence continues at coordinate 40,892,806 of NW_022196898.1, read as the reverse complement.
CATTCCAGAGTTTATCCCTCGTCCAGCCCCCCCTCTGACTGTTCCAGGTCCCACATCTCCTCCCCTATCTCCCCAGTCTCCAAGAGGATATGTGCTCCCCCCATCCAACCTCCCCACTTCTTGGGGCTTCAAGTCTCTCAAGGGTTAGGTGAATCTTCTCTGACTGAGTCCAGGCCTGTCTGTCCTCTACTATATATGTATTGGGGGCCTCATATCAGTTGATGTATGCTGCCTGGTTGGTGGCTCAGTGTCTGAGAGATCTCGGGACTTTGGGCTAGTTGAGACTGCTGGTCTTCCTATGGGATCTCTCTCCTCTTCAGCTTCTTCCAGCTTTTCCCTAATTCAACCATAGGGATCACCAGCTTCTTTCAATTGGTTGAGTGTAAATAGCTGCTTCTGACTCTTTCCACTGCTTTTTGGGCCTTTAGGGGGCAGTCATGATAGACCCCTGTTTGTAAGCACATCACAGCATCAGTAATATATGTCAGGTCTTGGGGCCTTCACCTGAGTTGGATCTCAATTTGAGCCTGTTATTGGACATCCTTTTCCTCAGGTTCTTCTTCATTTTTGTTCCTGTGGTTCTTTCAGAGAGGAACAACTCTGGTTCAGAGATTTTGACTGTGGGATGGCAACTCCATCCCTCTACTTGATGCCTTTTTACTGGAGGTGAACTCTATCAGTTCCCTTTCTAAACTGTAAGGCATTTCATCTATGGTCCCTCCCTTTGAGTTCTGAGAGTCTCACACCTCCAGGTCTCTGATACATTTTAGAGGGTCCTCCCACCTCCTACTCCCCATTGGTTGCCTGTTTCAAGATTCTTTCTGCTGCCCCCAGGGCTTCAGTCCTGTTCCCTGCAGCAGCCAATACCTGATCATGTTCCCCTCTTCCCCTCCCTGTCACCTTTCCCAGCCAGGTCCCCACTCCTGTGATAACTTTCTTTACACATACTTAGTAATCACTGCAATTTATTTGTGGTCTGCGTAAATGTGATGTGTGAGTGCCATGCAGTGTGTGGAGGTCAGAGAACAATCTTCAGAAATTGGTTCTCTTCTACTGTGTGATCTCAGAGATTAAACTCAGCAATGACCAATTGCAAACCCAACTGGGGACTTTCCAATCTTCCTCCCAAACCACTTCTTGTAAAAACTTGGATAAGGCCCCCCCACTCTATCACATGGGCCTGACCTCTCCTCAGAACATACCCCCTCCATAATGCTGTCTGTCCGTGGCATTAATACTCTTCTCATAACCTTTTTACTCCAAAAAGTAATCTTTCCTCAGTATCCCCTAAGAATCCTAAACTCAAAACTGTTCAGACTTTTCTCTGATTGCCTCATGCTCTCTTGCCCCCAGTATTAGGCTAAAGGTTTGGAAAGCAAAACGGTGCTTCAGCATGAAAAAATCTTGAACTTCAAGTTATGTGTACACAATTTGGCAAATATCCTGTGGACATTTTAGATTACTGGATCGCTATCTTAACTTCTACACATCAATAAATAATATTTGGGTTTCCCCGTGGTTCTGCTTTGTTTTCTACATCTTTGTTTCCCTGTTCTTATGGACTCATAACCTCCATGGTTATTAAATAGCAGTCATATTTATAATAGCCAGATGCTGGAAACAACCCAAATGTCTCACAACAGAAGAATGGGTACAGGAAATGTACATTTACAGAATGGAATACTACTCAGCTATTAAAAACAATGACTTCATGAAATTCACAGGCAAATAGATGGAACTTGAAAATATCATCCTGAGTGAGGTAACTCAGTCACAAAAGAACACAGACAGTTTGTACTCACTGATAAGTGGATATTAGCCCAAAAGGTCAGGGTACCCAAGATTCACATGAAGCTTAAGAAGAAGGAAGACCAAAACGTGGATGTTTCAGTGCTTCTTAGAAGGATGAACAAAATACTAACAGGAGGAAATATGGAGACGAAGTGTGGAGCAGAGACTGAAGGAAAGGCCATCCAGAGACTGCCCCACCTGCCACCAAACTGATGTAAGCCTGATATGGCTGTCTTCTAAGAGGCTCTGCCAGAGCCTGACAAATATAGAGGCAGAAGCTCCCAACTAACCATTGGACTGAGTGTGGGTGTCCAAATGGAGGAGTTGTAGAAGGGACTGAAGGAGCTGAGGGGTTTTGCAGCCCTATGGGAGGAGCAACAGTGTTAAAAGGCCAGATCCCCTGGAGCTTCCGGGGAATGGACCAGCAACCAAAGAATACACATGGAGGGACCCATGGCGCTGGCTGCATATGTGGCAGAGAATGGCCTTGTTGGACACCTGTAGAGGGACAGGCCCTTGGACCTGTGGGTGTTCGATGCCCTA
>NW_022196898.1:40889380-40890462 GCF_008632895.1 Mastomys coucha | reverse complement strand
GAGAATGGGAAAAAGGGCTTCTGAAGTGGAGACCTGGAAAGGGGAAAACATTTGAAATGTAAATAAAGAGAATACCCAATAAAAAAAGAAAAAAGTCTACTTTCTTGTTCAGGTAAAACTGAGTTATTGAAGCAGTCTCCAATACATCTGTATTTCTGACTGAGAAAAGTCTCTAGATGTCTCTAGGTCAATCACTCTCCAAACGAATCCCCAGTTCAGTTTTGTTCATTTGACCCTGTTCTATCCCATCTTCCCTGCCTGTGCTCCATTATGCCCTAGAGTTGATCTTCTACCTCAAATTTAATATCTCATATACCTCCAAAGAATCAAGCACCTAACCAGAGCAGTTGGTGGAATGTATCATAGCCTATATAGCAAACTGTTTACTCCTCCACACTGCTCATCAAACTGATGATTACTGGATTCACCTCGGAGCTCTCCTAACTTGAAGCCCACAAAGGCAGGAATCTTTGCAGTCTAGCTCAGAGCTCCTCTGTTGACCCAGAGCTCAGCCTACTACCAAACAAAAATGGCTGGAGTCATTTAATGTTGGCTGCAGTGTTGAGAGGTTTATCCCTTTGCTGAATAATCAGGTGGATTTGAAGACAGTTGTCTACACTACTGTCCTCTCACCAGGTCCCTCCTGTATGGAGACTGCTCTGGGATGGATACTTCCTAATCCTCACACACTCTCCTCCTTAATCCTAAATTACTTTTCCTTGGGAGTGACAAAATGCTTGTCAAAAGCAAATTCTCTCTCTCTCTCTCTCTCTCTCTCTCTCTCTCACACACACACACACACACACACACACACACACACACACACCACTACATATAAACAGATATACATACACAAGTATAAATATGGTTAAGTTAAACAAACAAACGAAAAAGCAAAGCTAGTGTGGCTCAGCAGGCAAAGGTGCTTGAACCAAGGCTGACAAGTCTGGCACTTTGAATTTGATCAACAAAATCCAGACAGTAGAAAAAAAAAACAACTTCTGCAAGTTGTCCTCTGATCTCCACATGCACACCATGTGCACAAGTACACAAACTATAAAAATTATATATATATATATATA
>NW_022196898.1:40887228-40889370 GCF_008632895.1 Mastomys coucha | reverse complement strand
ATATATATATATATATACCTATATATATACCTATATATATAATATGTATGTATATATACATATATATTTATTTCTGTGTGTGTGTGTAGTATGTGAGTGTGTGTGTGTGTTTGTGTGTGTGTGTGTGTTTGTGTGTGTGTGTGTGTATGTGTGTGACCTGTGTTCAAGTGTCAGCTAAGGAGAAAGCAAAGAGTTACATGACAAGACTTAAGTCCCTTGGAACCACAGCTACAGGTGTTTGTTAGCTTCCTGATGTGGTTTCCAGGAACCAAGCACATGTGCTCTGGAAAAGTAGTAAGCACTCCTAACCAGAGAGCTAGCTCTCCATCCCCAAAATTCTCTATAGAAACTTAATGGAGGAAGAATTTATTTGGGTCATGATTTCAGAAGGTATAGAGCATCACAGTGAGTAAAGCATGATGGGTTAGTTCCACTGTCAAGGAGCATGTGACAGAACCTCTGGCAGCAGGACCAGAAACAAAAAGAGACATGAAAATCAAAGGAGGATATAAATGCCAAAGAAATCCCTTAGCAGCCTATCTCTTATAGTTAAGCCCCAGATTTCAAGAATTCTACAGACTCCCAAACCAGAGGTTGGTACCAGAATTTTTAGGAGATCCATTGTATCTGGCATGAATCTGGAGTGATGGCACTTAAGCTTTGAAGTTTACCTTTTTGTGCAACAATAAAAAGAAGTTCTAGGAAGCTGTTGTGGTTCAGTCCCTCATAGGCTGATGCCCCCTGCTTCTGAGAAGCTTAAAATCACCCAGCAGTGGCTGTCTTTCTTCCATCAATCCTCCAACTTACCCCAGAACACCAGCCAGCTCCCAGCTGGGGACCAAGTATTTAAATACGTGAGATTGTAGAAGACATTTCATATTCAATCCAGGGCATTCCACCTCTGCTCCCACAGGATCATGATTATCCAATAATGCAAAATGCATTTGATCCAACTTCAAATTTTAATATTTTGTGTACTGCCAAGTTTTATGTCAACTTGGCACAAGCTAGCGTCATGAGAGAGGAGGGAGCCTCAGTAAAGAAAATGCTTCCATAAAATCCAGGTGTAGGGCACTTTTCTTTATTAGAGATCCATGGAGGTGACCTGCCAGTTTGTGCTTGGTGCCATCCTTGGGATGGTGGTGCTGAATTCTTAAGAAAGCAGGCTGAGAAAGCCATGAAGAAAAAAGACAGTAAGCAGCACCCCTCCATGGACTCTGCATCAGCTCCTGCCTCCAGGTTTTTGCCCTGTTTGAGTTCTTGCCCTGACTTCCTTCAGTAATGGACGACAGTGTGGAAGTATAAGTCAAGCAAACATTTCCTCTTCAAGTTGCTTTGGTCATCTTGTTTCATCACAATAGAAACCCTAATGCTGCCTTAAACTGTTTCAACACTGGTAAAACATACAAAGTAAAAAAAAACTACTATATATATATGTGTATATATATATATATATATATATATATATCCTACTACTATAGGATATATATATATATATATATATGGCCAAACAAAGCTAAACCTGTTATCTTTTGGAGAGGTGTTACACACTCAGAGCACATCTCCCATTGCCCCATGGCACAGTGCTCAGTTTCTCTTTAATGATGGGGTTCTCAATTATTTGTTGGTCTCTTTACAACTTTAAATGCAATCCTGTTCTTTTCTAGCAAAACTTAGGTAGAAGAAACCCAAAGTAATAAAAATCAATGTTTTGAAGGATTTACTAATAGATTTGTTTGGGGGATATTAAATCATATAACTGAGATTTATCTAAGGGAGCACTGTGTCCAAAAATCCACAAAGATAATTAATGTTTCCACCAGGCCTGTTAGAGATGAGCAGAACTTATGATGTTAGGATGTAAATGTTTATTCAGCAGGACTGACCAGCTATTAGACCCTGCTTCCCATACCAAAGATACATTTCTGAAGGCCAGCTCAGAGGAGAACAGTGTAGAGTCATAACTAGCAAATTCAGGTCTTTCACTAAGTCCCCTATTGTTTTTAATCATGAAAAACATATTTCTGACAGGTGGGCAAGATGGCCTTGGATAACAATCATTTGTAAAATGACAACACTGTTGTACTTAAAATAATATTGGCAATGCCTTTGCTGGGTAGACCAAGGTAGCTACACTTTCAG
>NW_022196898.1:40886017-40887218 GCF_008632895.1 Mastomys coucha | reverse complement strand
TTTAATTATGGCTGTGTATGGGGTATGCATAAGTATAAAGATGTAAATTATCTATCTTCTGGTTGAGGCTTGTTCCCTTTTGTGCATTAAGCAGAACAAGTTGTATGCAAATATAAATGAGTTTTTTCTTTATTTTTTCCTTATTTTCTTTATTTTTTTCCTTATTTACTTTCTAAGTGGGTGAAATGATTTCTCACTGGGACAGCATATTAATTATATAACACCATAACTTCTTCACATGACAATCAGGAGTTATTCAAACACATATTGATGAGGGAGAAAATTTCCATTTAAATCATATAAACATAAATCATTAAGCAACAACTTTCTTTGCTGCAGACCACTCTAAGCCAGTTTCTTAAATAGAAAAAGAGATGAACATAGTGGAGCATGTCCTTATTGCTGGTGGGACTGCAATCTGGTGCAACCACTCTGGAAATCAGTTTGGCATTTCCTCAGGAAATTGGACCTAGTACTACCAGAGGACCCAGCTATACTACTCCTGGGCATATACCCAGAAGATGCTCCAACATGTAATAAGGACACATGCTCCAGTGGAGACATTTTACATTCAAAGCATCACAGGACTGGAAAGAACTGTAAAAAATTTTAAATAGAGCTTTTATTTTAATATATCCATGAAGAAATGGATTACAAATGTATTATTCATGATTTTTAAATGTTAGTGATTTTATTTTTTAATAAAAAAACATATTCAAAAAGAATGCTTACAAACTTTTGTGTTCATCATGCCATTATTCCGCATAGGCAAGCCATGTACCCAGGCCAGTTGCCCACCACTAAATGAGCAGATGCAGAAAATGTGTTGTGTACACACTATGAAGGCTTCTTCAGCCAGAAAGAATGCTATCACTTCCTTAAAGAAAAAGGACTGGAGATGGACTTTTTGAATGAAGTCAGAAAGAGAAGTGATGTATTCTCTCTTGGTGTCGAATGTAGGGAATGAAATGATGTGAATATCAAAGAGGGACAGGAAGAAGTGAAAGGGGGAAGGAATTGAGAGAAAGATCTAAGAAAAGGCAATAGAGGGGTAAATATGATAAAATTACAGCATGTGTGTTGGTTACTCCTCTAGGTTCTGCCCAACAGCTACTTAGCAACAGTTTGTGCAGCAGTCTTCCAGGTGCAAACCAACCTGACACATAAGAAGAACAGCATGGCCTGCCTCTCTCTCTCTCTC
>NW_022196898.1:40841837-40886007 GCF_008632895.1 Mastomys coucha | reverse complement strand
TCTCTCTCTCTCTCTCTCTCTCTCTCTCTTTTGCTCTCTCTCTTTCTCTCTTTCCTTTTCCTATTCTTTCTCCCTCTTCCCCACATTTTCCTGGCTGGCCTCTTTCTCTCTTCTTCTCTTCTCTCTTTTTCTCTGCCCCCTTTCTTTTCCTGTACCCATTTTTGAGCTCCCCTACCCTTCCCACTAATAAACCTTCTTGATGGCTTGATTTTTCAGGAAGATACCCTGGTTGGGCTAGCTAAGTTAATCTCTCCTACTTCATTATAGTGCTGTGTTTCATAAAACATGACAAAGTCTGTGTACAAAAGGCAAATTAAATTTATTTTGTTAAATAAATATATGCCAATCAAATTAAAATAGAATTAAAAATATACAAACCTAATTCTACTACTTTTTATTTCATAAAATATAGTCTGAAACATTGTCAATAGTTATATATTATGGTCTAAACAAATTCTGCTATATTTTCTATAATCTTCTATTTAAGAAACTCTGAGTGAGGTAACCCAAGCATGGTACATATTCACTTATAAATGGACATTAGCTGTATAGATGATCACACTATAATCCACAAACCGAGAGAAGGTAAGTAACAAGGAGAGCTCAAGGTGGAGACAAACATGGCTCTTCCTAGGAAGGGGAAATAAAACCGATTTATTTAAGGAATTTCAAGCAGGTGAGGATGGGAACAGGAGGGATCAGGCTGGACTTGAGTGGGTAGAGAAAGACAGTACTTGAGTGTAATTGGGGGGATTTGGGGAACAATTTGAAAACCTAGTGCAATGGGAACTCCCTGGAATCTACAAGGGACTCTTAGGAATGGTATATATGGAGCCTGAAAATGCCATCTTCTGTAACCAGGAATGGCTTTCTGTGGTGGGAAATCAATCCAGCCAGAAAACCTCCAACCTACTATTTCTCATGCCTACAAGATATGCTGGGGTAAAGGTGGCACAGCACTTGTGGGAGTATCTAACCAATTACTGATCCATCTTAAGGCACATACCATGAGAGAGAGTTCATGCCTGACACTGTCTGGATGGCCAGGAGCCAGAGGCTGGATGAACCAGAGATCTAGGATAGAACTGACAAAAAATGGTATAATTCCTAATGATATTCTGCTATACTCATAGACGAGACTCTAGCCCAAATGTCACCAAAGAGACTTCAATTCGACAACTGATTGAAACAGTTGGAGAGACAGGGAAACATTAGGCAGAACTCAACGAACCACATGGAAGAGGAGGAAGGATTCTAGGAACCAAAGAGGGTCAAGAACATGTTCCACAGAATCAACTAAGCAGGGATCTTAGGAGCTTGCAGAGACTAACGTGGCAATCAGGGATTCTGTATGGGTCTGCACTAGATTCTCTACATATATGTCATGGTTTTGTAGCTGGGTGTTCTTGTGAGACTCCTAACAGTCGGAGTTAGGGTATTTCTGACTCTTTTGCCTGCTCTTGGAACCCTTTTCCTCCTGCCAGGTTGCTTCATTCAGCCTTGATGTGAGAGTAACTAGTCTTACTTAACTTGTTGTTCAGTGATTGGTTGGTATTTCTGGAAGGCTAACATTTTCCTGAAAAGAAATAGAGGAGGGGTTGATTTGAGGAAAAGGGTAGATGGGGTAAGGATTAGAAGGAGTAAAAAGAGTGGAAACTACAGTCAGAGTGTAATATAAGAGAGAGGAATGAATATATTTTAAAGAGAAAAGAAAAGAGGCAAGTCAGTTCTATTTTCCAAAAAACACAAACTGGTAGATAGGAATAATATCTCAAAACATAAAGGCAAGGTTCAGTGAGAAATTTGGTTCATAAAGACAAGACTGATCTAGAAGGACTTAAGGATGTAAAGTTGCTCAACAAATGAAATATATACATGTATCAAGGATATCTTTCAACCGTCCCCCAACATATACCCAAATTGCCAACCTTAGTTTAAAAAAAATCTTCCTTGAATTTAATGCTGAAACAAGTAAAGATGTTCTATCAAAATCAGTCAATAGTGAGGTCTGAGATAAATGTTAAAAATATCATTTACTCTATGCTTGTTTTTATGGTGGTTTTGAAAAGTACTTTTTCCATATATGCCTGGGGCAAGGCTAGTCATTTGTCTTAGTTAGGGTTTTATTGCTGTGAAAAGACACCATGACCAAGGTGACTCTTATAAAGGAAAACATTTAACTAGGGTTGGTTTACAGAGTTTCATCATGGTAAGAAATTGGGGGGCATGCAGGTAGACATAGTGCTGAAGAATCCAAGAATTCTACATCTTGATCTGAAGGTAGCAGAAGGGGACTGTGTTGCACCCTGGGCAGAGCTCGAGTATATATGAAACCTGAAAGCTATCCTCCACACTGACACACTTCCTCCAACAAGACTACTCTAAGAAAGCCATACCTCCTAATAGTGCCACTCCCTATGGACCAAACATTTTTATACATGAGTCTCTAGGGTGTGTACCTATACAAACCACTACACCATTTATGCTCACTTTACAACTAAGTAAATTGAAGCTGAGGAAAAATTAAGTGGCTTGACCAGTATATGGAATCTGCCTCAAAACCTTATCTATGCCAAGCTGTTCTGTTTCCCAACTGACCCTTAAGTGAGAACATTGAAAAAAAGGAAATAAAATAAAATAAAATAAAATAAAATAAAATAAAATAAAATAAAATAAAATAGAAGCTAGACTGGTTAGCAAAATTCTCTGAAAGTAAACTAAACAACTTTATTCAAGACAAACCACTAACACAAAGCAATGACAATTTTCTCTTCACTGTGGTGGGGCTTGCAGGAAACAGATGTGGATCCTTGTGAGCATGAAATGAATTGCCAAAAGAAGTACCCTGACCTCTGTGAAAAGTTCTGGGAATCACAGACTCAGTAATACAAGGGGTCAGTAGGTTGTGTGCCTTGCAAGCTAAGGATATTTAATAGGAGAAGTGAAAAGACTATTAGTCCTGTCATGTATACTATAGCACTTTACTGTCCACAACAAGATCTGACCAAAGTCCAGTTGTACCCACCTGTAGAAAGATATAGTCCTCCTTTGATCATTCACTTCCCCAGTAAAAGGCACACAACTTTTATTATTATCATAAGCTTTAAGCAGCATTAGAGCCAGGCAGGTATTTATCATTTATGCTATATATTTCCCTGCAATAACTCCAAGTTATGATTTGCCATGCTCCATCTGGGCAACTCTTAACTCCAACTCCCTAGCTGTTATGGCTATGTTTTCATGATTCACTGACCTCATGGTGGCTTCCTCCTCTCTTTACCTTCTCTCTCTCCTTCATTGCTGACTCCAAGCCTGGGAACCCCAACCCCACCTATGTCTATTCTGCCCAGCTACTGGCTATCAGCATCTTTATTTAACTAATATTTAAATTAAGGAGCAAAGTCACATTGTATGAGCTGACTCTCCAGTCCTTGGGAACAACCAGGCTTTGGGGACCAGTATTAAGCATTACTATACAAGGCAAAAGACCAAATCGCAACACATACTTATTTGTATAATATCTATCTTACTTTCATCCTACAAAGATAGAAATCGCACTGTTCCAGAGATTGACACAAAGTATAAAGTATTTGCTACATAGTTTGCCACAGAAAAGTCTGCTGACCTATACTCCCATATACATCAAATGTGATGTATTATGTTTTCATTATATTGTTTTTTAACTTTTATTGCATTATGAAAAATGTTACATGATTTCAATTTATCCGAATTTGTTAACATTAAAAACATATTTTAAGTAAATGGAATTAAATCACATTCTTGTTTCCCTTTTGTACCCCAACTCCTCCCAGAGACCCCTTCTTCAATACCTACAATATATTTTTTGTCATATTACTTAAAATTTATGAAATATTATAACAATAAAAATGAGTATAATAAAAATTATTTGATATAAAACAACAATCAGTTCAACAGTTTTATGTAGATGCTTGTCTACAGCAATACTGAAAATACATACGTTTTTCTCAATATAAATTCTAATTAACTCCAAACATATTAACTGTATATTTCAAAATAATACATCACTACTAGTATTTTCTTTTTTTATTAGATATTTTCTTTATTTACACGTCATATGATTTCTGCTTTCCCAGTTTCCCCTCCAAAAAAAACAGACAAACAAAACAAACAAAAAAACAAAAAAGCAACAAGAACAAACCCTTGTTGCCTCCCCCCTCTCCCTGCCTGCCACCTCACCCTCTCCCACTTATTGGCCCTGGCATTCCCCTACACTGGGGCACAGAACCTTCACAGGGCCAAGGGCCTCTCCTCCCATTGATGATCGACTTTGCAATCCTCTACTATGCACATGCTGTCAGAACAATCAGTCCCACCATATATAGTCCTTGGTTGGTGGTTGAGTCCCTGGGAGCTCTGAGAGTACTAGTTAGTTCATTATATTGTTTTTAAAAACAACATAATTCAATATTATTTTGTTATGGAATTTGTATGTATACAGATACACATTTATATACATAGTATATAATGAGATTTTAGAGAGAACCACTAAAAGAAAAATTTGTACAGAATAATATATATATATATATATATATATATATATATATATATATATATATATTGGTTTTTCGAGACAGGGTTTCTCTGTATAGCCCTGGCTGTCCTGGAACTCACTCTGTAGACCAGAGTAGCCTTGAACTCAGAAATCCACCTGCCTCTGCCTACCGAGTGCTGGGATTAAAGGCATGCGCCACCACTGCCCGGCCAGAATAATATTTTAATGTAATATCTTTTTCTTGAATAGGAGGAATAAAGCACAAATAAGCAAAATATACATTGTCAAAATAAATAACAGACATAAAAAGCAAAAGTCATTGGTATATTTACATATAGAACCAGAAGTATAAAAGATAGAGAGGATTCTGTTGTAGAAAGACTTCTTATGAGTATGTAAAACCTTTACTTTAGACTTTTCACTATGGAATAGTTTTTCCTTTATGTTTTCTTACTGACTTTTTTGTTTTGTTTGTTTGTTTGTTTGTTTTGTTTTGTTTGTTCAAGACAGGGTTTCTCTGTATAGCCCTGGCTATCCTTGGAACTCACTCTGTAGACCAGGCTGGCCTTGAACTCAGAAATCCACCTCTCTGCCTTCCAAGTGCTGGGATTAAAGGCATGTGACACCACTGCCTGGCTCCTTACTGACTTTTAATTAAATTTTTTACTAAGATAATTAGAAAGTCTCATGTAGATATAAAAGGCACACTTTCCGTTTGCTCCAGTGTGAACATTTTGCAAAACTAGTATTTCAAGCAGCAGGTAGACATGGATATAGTCTACCTATCTTATTCATATTTACATCCCATCTCCACTAATAGAGACCATGTCTATCATACCCACTATGTGTTAGTGAAGTTCTCCCCTCCTATGTCAATGGAGACTTGGGGAACTTAGCTCTGCCTCTATACAGTAAACTGTACAACTCCAGTGCTACTGAGGTGGGGCAGAGGAGGCCTGATGGAAACTATAGTTTCCACTATGCCTGTATGGCACCACAATGTTTATGGAGAGCAAGGTGTAACTCTATTGTCACCCAGCAGCCAGCAGCCAACAGACAGCAGCCCCACTCACATGCCAAATGATACTGAGCAGTGATCCTGGACTTTTACCTGGCAGTAATTAGACAGTTTCTCCTTTCTTTTGAAAACACACAAGAAAAAAATATATTTAATGTTCCCCCCAAAAACACATCCCACCACAAGATTTGAATAGCATATGGAATGTCAGAACATAATAAGAAAATAGAAAAGTAAAACCAAAGGGTTGAAAACCTCAAACCAAATGCAAAGAGACAATAACAAAATGATTGCTGCTGTTTCTATCAGGAGTTTTCTGTATCCTAAGAACCTGGAGGTGTTATCAGTCAGGTCAGTCTTGCCCTGAGTTTCCCTCCATACCTGAGATCTTTAGACCATTAACCTTTTATTATGAGCTGGCACGTTAAGATCCATTCTCCTATTAGGCATGATGATATTTTTTTGATATAAAAACATTGGATAGAGTACACATACATACATACATACAACACATACATACACACTACCACCAGCACCACCAAGTTCTCAGCACAAAAGAGATTGATTACCAAAGATGGGCAAATAGGGGGTGGGAGATGAGGTATTGCCTCTGAACCGGTTAAAGGCAGACAGAAAGCAGCAGCAGCAGTAGGGTTTTTTTTTTCTTCCAGAAGTCGGATTTTAAGAGTGTAGTTGATAGTTGATATACCCAGTGCTATTCCATTGGGAATAAACCTAAATTTCCTAGTAGGAATCAATTAAAAGTAGTTTCTTGATGTGGTATAGAAATTTGTATCCACTTCTCTTTCTCAGTGCTAGGATTATATCAGGTTTGAAATTGCGTAGGGTGTGTGTGTGTGTGTGTGTGTGTGTGTGTGTGTGTGTGTCTATTTCCATTCTTGGAAAAGAGGGATTTACTTGGTGGCATAAGATACCTAGTTGGGGTACTATATCTTCTATTATATAGTGACTTCATTTAAAATCATTTCCTATGTGTCCACATTTTAGGAAGCTTCTACAGTGTAAGTTTCTATGTGGATTCTCAAATGACCTTTAGTGTTAGATGCCCTTCCCCATATCCCTTCCTTTACTTTTCTTTCCCATCACCCTTCCCATTTGATTATTTTATTTTAGTTTCTGTTTATCTCTCCATAATGCTACATTCTATTTCTGCTTTCTTGCATCTCACCTCACCCTCAACCTGGTCCATTATTAACTGCCTAACTTCTGAGATTATTCAGATTGAAACACATGTATAGAAAGCTTAAAAGCTAACATCCTCATAAAAGAAAAATATTTTTCAGAATAAGTAATGGCCTGAGGCTAGGATCTTGAAGGAGTTATGGTTTCAAATATTAAAAGCGTATTTCTTTCATCCATGTGGGGCTAAGATTGTTAGTCCCCAAAATACTATGTGCTCCATCTATAGTATTCTTGAGATACCATGGGTTCCCCTGTGCAACATTTCTTGATTAGCTTCCTGCTGACTTCATCTCATTGTTTGATAGTTTTTGCTGGCTCTGTCTCATTTCTCCCGTGGAAGTAGTATATAAGATGCTGTACTTCTCAATAATCTACCTTGACATAAGTCATGGCTTGTAAAGATACCCCAATTAAAAACCCTGTTACCTTTTTGCTAGAGGTCCTCTCTTTTAGGACCCTGTCACTGAAGAATGTCCTGTTGGTCTGGGTCAGTTCTATATTTAACAAATTAAGTAACTCACTGGTCCTATTATCACATAAATAATTAAATTCCTTGTATTAAGACAATTTTAGATGTGTGTTTAATCCACTAAAAAATGCAACACTTCCATTATAGAATGGAAACTCTCACTCTTAAAAACAAAATAGCCAAGGAACATGAGAATAGAGCACCTGGAAACATTTCTTTGTCACACTCTCCTAAGGATTGTTTAAGCAGAGTTATGACCTGTGAGAGGCATTATCATGTTCCAAGGGTGACTGGAAGCAGCCTGACAGGTTAGGCTGAGTTCTGTGCCTCAGTCCCTGTGCCACTGGAGCATACCAGGCAGCTTCACCATTTTCTTTCAAATTTCACTTGAAGCATTTCCTTCAGAGAGTGTCTTACTGTAACACTCTGCCCTCTGATATCCCAATGGCTTCAGTTCTTTTGACTCCAAATACCACCTCTTGGAATATTATTCACAAATATTGCTAACTTGTTGATGTTCCTAATTGCTTATATTGCTATTGTTTTCAATGGCACTAAATACAAAATTTTTGTACCCATAATTTATTATTTATAATAGATTTCTGCCTTCAGTGTGTTCAGTTCAAATGGTTCAATATATTTGTTGTTCTTCACTGATACATCAATGTACCCAGAATACTACCTGATGTACTATAGACTTTCAAAACTTCTTTAATGAATGAACTAAGGAAGCTTAGTTTTTTTAGAGCTAGAGAACACTCAAAATTTTCCATTGTCTTCCAAAACCCACTTTGACTGCATGAAGCATCACGAACACTGAGTACACACCCAAGGAGGGAGGTTCTAGGACATGCCATTACATGAAACTCTGTATCTCACTTTTTCACAAGCCTGACATTTGGCTTGACAATTACCAGATCCAGCTGTCTGTGGTCTGTGTGTCACCAATGGTGTTGCAATCTCCCACAGCACTGAGTCTAAGATCTTGAAATTTTAGATCAAATGGATTGTTTTTTAAGTATAGCAATAGATAAATGTTGGATAAATTAGAGTTTTCTTTAATGCAGTCAAAAAACATAAAAATTATGTAACATTCTTACTTTGTTCTTCACTAGACTGTTTTGAAGTTTTCATGAAGAATAGTAAACAGATGGGATTAAAAGAAACTGATAGAGAACAAGGAAGTATCCATCTAAGAAATAATTTCTCTTGTGTCGATTTCGAAAAAGAGTCAATCAAATACAACTTTCTCTCAATGAGCTTTTTCTCTTATTACCAAACGTTGTTTGCTTAAATTAAATTCCATGGTACACAAGAGAAAATAAACCATTTTTTGTTTTGGATTTTTCAATATTTTAGTCAGCCTTTCTTAATTTTTATGTCAGTTTAGCTGTTTTTGTTTTTATTTTTGGTTTTGTTGTATAAAAACTGAGATATTTTCTTAGACCAATGGCATAGGAAGAAAGGCTTTCTAGTGAATCACGATTTCTGATAAGGAAAGGGGAATGGAGCTGAAGCAGCCTATGCCACAGTGATGGACACTGAGTGAGAAGAAGACCACCTTTACAGGTTAGTGCTGTCCTAGCTTATGAGAGAAACTCTTCATTCTTTCCCTGAAGGAGAAATCCCATGTTAACACAGCTGCTTCATCATGTAAGACATGGTTAAGTTTGAGAATAGATGCTCTCCTCGTCAGTCTTCCCTGAAATCTCTCCTGCATCTCCTACATACTCTTCCTACAGTTTGTGATTATTCTCTTCAAATGTCCATCACCATAAAAGCCTGCTACCAACCAATATACTGATCTCTCCTCATTATTCATATTCCCTGTAACCATGTGCCCAGATCTTTGCCATATTAGATAGAAAAGTGGCTGGACTAAAGCTAAGCCATTGTGACTGTAAGCCTAAAGGTCACCTCAGTCACACAGCTCAGAGTCCCCACTTCTCTCATAGAGATTCCCAGTCTTGTGCCTTTTATTTCTGTATCCTTTCTTGGAGAAATGGCTCTCAAAAGTAAAAAAGTCATTTTAGGATTTTTGACTGTTCTCTTCTTCATTTGTTTTTAGCTCCCTCTTGCATTTAATTCCACTAAATTGTCCCAAGCAGGAGAAAGCAATGCCATTAAGCCATAGCCTCCCTGAAGAGTCGGAAACACCTGCTGGTTATCCCTTACCTACTTCAGATCCTAATCCGCCCAATAAGCCCATCTGAACTAAGGCTCTGCTGGTGACACCCTTAAAACGGGGTTTCTGATACCTGATTTCTCAGGATTGTCTTCTTGCTCTTTCCACCTATATCACCCACCAACCCCTATAAACATCACACTTGACGATAGGGGTATATTATTCAGGGTTAATTCTCAGATGGCATAATTATCAACATGTGAAAATGAAAAGTCACATTACTAGTTTCAACACAAAGGCTGGACCAATAAGTGGGTGAAGCACCTAGGATGAATCATGTCTGACAGGCAAGCAATGAAGATGCAGCAGCCCAAAAGCTCCCATTTACCCTCAGGCAGGTCTTGTTCCTTCTATAAAAAGCCAGTGTGAAGAGGATACTACATCCAATCCCAGCAACCACACTACCTGTCCTCCACATACCAGGTAAGCCTCTCTACAAGGAAACTTTATCATTTACTTAATGTATTTGTGTGGCTTTCATTAGAGCCTCCTTTGCATCATTGCATTTGTGGTGTTTTTTTTCCTTATTATTGAAATTTAGTCATAGTTAAAGTACAGATGTTGGAAACGTTCATTTAAAAATAATCACAACTGAAGGAACTTAAGATATATTTGCTATGGCCCATCAGTTCTTGCCATGTCTGTTTCTGGATCAGAAGCAAAACATGGACTTTTTCCACTGTTAGTGACATCATTGCTTTATCTACAATCTTAATGCTGAGAATTTTATTATTTCAACAAAGACATTTGTTATAGGTTTACCGTGTCTAGTGTTTTGAACTGCTAAAGAATAATTTAGGCTCTACGAATGGCATCTTATTTAGAAAAGTAAGAACTAAAGGCGGTGCCATGAGGCGGTCAGTGGCAGGAGACAAGGGCAAGGGTTATGGTAGTTTGGGAAGGCAAGAAAAATGTCTGAAGTAGTTGCTCTAGAAAAGTTGCCTAAAAAATGGCAATAGCATGTGTTCCGTGCCAGTTGGGCTAATCTGAGCAAGCAGCTATGAGTAGATCTCCTGAGGCAGAGGTGTGTGTGAGCCACATGTGATGTTGAGGCATGCTAGAGTGCCTGCAGACATTCTCCAAGTGATAAAAAATCCTTATTGCAAAAGATCAGTGGGCTCTGAGCATTTTACATTTTTTATTTTTTATACACCATTACATTTCCATGTGAACCGATGTCATCAGTTTAATATTCCTGCTAAAGCCCTATGCTGTGTTGCTGCCTGTGCATTATTATAGGTAGGAGGAGGAGACAACCAGAAAGACACTGCTTGTTTAAAACCAAACACTTTGCCCTTAAGTACCTCCAGAGCAAAGCACCATCAATTGTAGAGAGGGAAAAGAGAATCTTCCCTTCCTAAGACTTTGGAAATGTATCCCCTGTGGTTTCCTGCCAAGCTAATCCCTCCATACATTGTTTATACTGTTTCTAGGTCCACCCATCTTTGAAGAATGAGTTCACATCAGCAGAAGCAGCCCTGCACAGCTCCTCCTCAGCTGCATGAACAGCAAGTGAAGCAGCCTTGCCAGCCACCACCTCAGGAGCCATGTGTCTCACAAGTCAAGACACCCTGTGACACCAAGGCTCCTGAGCCCTGCCACCCCAAGGCTCCTGAGCCCTGCCACCCCAAGGCTCCTGAGCCCTGCCACCCCAAGGCTCCTGAGCCCTGCCACCCCAAGGCTCCTGAGCCCTGCCACCCCAAGGCTCCTGAGCCATGCCACCCCAAGGCTCCTGAGCCATGCCACCCCAAGGCTCCCGAGCCATGCCACCCCAAGGCTCCTGAGCCATGCCACCCCAAGGCTCCTGAGCCATGCCCCTCAACTGTCACTCCAATACTAGCCCAACAGAAGACAAAGCAAAAGTAATGCCCAAAGCTGTGCTTTGGGGAGATGATCACCAATGGATGCTCTCATTTATATTTTAAAATTAAGTACTACAAAGCTTATTTTTAACTTATTAATGCTGGGTCTCTGGGTTTCAGAATTCAGCTGAGAACTTGGTAGCTGTGCTAGTTTGTCCTCTCAGAACTCTTCAGAAAAGAGACCAATTTACAAGGGACTGGGTTCTGTCATGCTCCTATTAAATCTCCTTCTACTCCTGACCATTGTGTGACTCAGTGATTTCTTCCTTTTCCTCATGAAGCAAAGGCTATTCTCAGAGAAGACGGCATAAAAGGGTTCCTTCAATTGACATCCGATCTTGGTACTAACACTCCTTGTACTGATGGCTGGGAAGCCCTTCCCACAGAAGAAACCCAGGGTGCCAGAGGAAGGTTACGCAATGCCATCAGAGACTTTTGCTTAGATCACTCAGAGTATAGGAGGACTATCCTCTTAAAACCGAGTGAATCACTCTGTGGTCTAATTAGCATGTACCCAAGCTGAACCTGACTTATCTAACCCTGAGTTCTCTGTCCCTGAATTAGACTTCTTGGTTTCTAGCCTAGTCAACTGCTTCTGTTCTCTTCAAGAAATTTTCCTGGGGCTGGCAAGATGGCTCAGCGGGTAAGAGCACTGACTGCTCTTCCAAAGGTCATGAGTTCAAATTCCAGCAACCACATGGTGGCTCACAACCATCTCTAATGAGATCTGGCGCCCTCTTCTGGTGCATCTGAAGCAGTCTGAAGATTGCTACAGTGTCCTTACATATAATATTAAAAAAATCTTAAGAAAAAAAAAAAGAAAATTTCCAACAGAAGTGAGTCTGTCCCTTCTTATTCATTTCTTCTACATATCCATACTTCAAATTCCCACTAAAATATGAAGACTCACAGCCACTACAATCGATAGCTTGGGAAGCCCTTTTCTGTTTTTGTTAGGGAACCCTCTAAGGGGATATGCTTCAGACTCCAGCCCAACACCACTGACACACACACACACACACACACACACACACAAGTGCACACACACATACACATAGAGACACTTGCACTCATATATACACAATATGAACCCACACACAATATGAACTCACACACAAACAAACACATACACACAAGATGGATATACATGCACACACACACACACACACACACACACACACACACACACACACTCTTTTGCCTTCATAGTGTAGCAAACAAAATCTGGTTCACCACATACTCACATTGGAACTTTATCTAACCAGAAGGAAAATTTATATTCCACCAGAAAGCATGAGTCACTTCCAGAAGCTAAGAGAAACTTCAGATGCCCAAGTAACAAAATTAGCTATTCCTGTCACAGATGAGTATCCGCAACACTTCTCATGGTCCTGTCAGAAACTTTTTTTCTTTTTCTTTTTTTTATTAGATATTTTCTTTATTTACATTTCAAATGACATCTCCTCTCCTGGTTACCCCTCCAAAAAAATATCAAAAAGAAAAACAAAAAAACAAGCCCTGTTTCTTCCCTCCTCCCCCTGCTCAACAACCTGCCCTCTCCCAGTTCCTGGCCCTGGAATTCTCCTACACTGGGGCATGAACCTTCACAGGACCAAGGGCCTCTCTTCCCATTGATGACTGATTAAGCCATCCTCTGCTATACATATGCTGCTGGAGCCATGAGTCCCACCATGTGTGCTCATTGGTTGATGGTTTAGTCCCTGGGAGCTTTGAGGGTACTAGTTAGTTCATACTTTTGCATAAATATCAGCTCTACTATGACTGTCAGAAGTCCTGCTATTCTTATTGATTTCTGGTCTTATCTGAACCGTGGCTCACTTCTCAGTAGACACTTTTACAGGCAGAGTGAGTTTTTTGTTGATGTTGGACCAACTAAGTGAAATTGGAGATAACACATAGCACTAAAGAAGGGGCATTTCATCAAGGGAGGCCTTCAAAACAGCTATGACCCCAAGCACAGCTGTGGTCAGATGGAAATAGGACATCAAAAGAAGCACACACAAGGTGGCCCAAAGGTATATTGGTTCTGTATATGGACCTCTCCATGTCTCAAGGAATTAAAGGGTAAGCTTCCAATGAGAACATTCATAGGAAAAGCTGCCCTGCACTTTGAATAAGTATGGGCCCTGGTAAAAAGGTAAATCTTTATCCTTTTAATCCCCAAGAATGTTTAGTTTCTCAAACACACCTGCTAGAAGCTTATATGGTTTACTTTCTTCTATAGCATCTTACTGTGAATATGTGTCTCTTTCACACTATAAGGTACTTTCTTTCCTTATGATACAATAGAAAATTTTACTCTTATTCAGGAGTATTATTTAACATTTAATATTAGATGCCTGCACAAAAGTACTCCAAAAAGACATTATCAACTTTATCAATTGCTTGATCAATTTCCTAAGAATGATTTCATCACACTATGCTTTGAAGCACCTATGACAGTTGCAGCTCAGCTTCCTTAGACAGGACTCATGCTCTATTATGGAGAATCAATGATTCAGGCCTACCTTCGGGGTGCCCTTAATCAGACAACCTTAGAAATCTTGTGGTTACTATAGTATAAACTTGGAGAAGACTCATATGCATTTAATCACGTTTGGACATCCAGGACACTGTTTTAGTAATAACTTGAGTAGGAGCCTGAGAATTTGTTAACTCAGCTGCATAGTAACAGTGGCTCTGCAAATCAAATTAACAACAAAAATACCAGTCTTTCAAATATGGAGTCAGAACATTCAGGTGAGCAACAATGACAGGATGTGACATTTTGTGGGTTGTTAGAGAAAGAAAGTGGCACGCATAAAGAGGAGAGAGACAGTTTCATAACTTGACCCCGTCTCTCTTTTTATTCTGTACTCCCTATGTTTTGAGGACTATGATAGGCATTCCACCTACTCCCCAGAACTTTCTTTACCTGAAATTTTATATAGAAAAATCAAGTTTAATTAGAGTACCTCAGAATAATACATTTAAAGTAGTATTTTCTGTACTAGTTATACATAAGCCTCATACACATCTAGTGATGATGGGCAGAGGCTGCTGGTAAATTCGTGTTTACTAAGAGCTAATTCATTCTCAGGCATTGTGCTAATCTGATGAAAATACTGATAAAATTCTCTGTCAGGAACAAGGTTAAGATGCAAATGCTACTTTCCTGAATGGGGACAGGGGAGAGAAGTTCAATTTCTGAACACCTAAGTAATTTTTTCATCAAAGAAACAAATAGTAGTTGTAGACAATAACAAGAATTTGAAGTGTTTTAAAAGTAAATTCTGAGAAATTGATCACCAGAGTCTTGCCAAGATATTCTTTGTAGTTTGAATGTAAAATGTCATCATCTATAATCTAATGTGCTTGAACCCAGAGGTTGTAGCTGTTTAAAATGTTCTAGAACCTTAGGTAGGTAGAGCTTTACTGGTAACTGGAACTGGAATTTGAGCTGTACAACATGGTCCCACTTCTTGTCTGCTCTCTGCTTGTTGATTTTACATACAATGTGACTATTCGCTTGCCACTATGTCTCAGCCATAATCAAACTCTCTCGAACTGTAGGTAAAAATAAACTATGCCTTCTTCAAGTTGTTTCTTATAAGGTATTTATGTACAGAAAAAAATAAAAGTAAATAATACAGAATCAAATGAGAGAAAAATGATACAGCTCATAAGGCAGTTTTCAAAAAACATATTTCTATAACATCACCAAAATTGTTTATTCATAAAAGGAAACGTTAGTGACAATTGTCCAAGTTTCATAACCCGCTACCCAAGTGACAGGTACACTGAGAAGGCTCTTCTAAGGGCATGGGAATGCCACCTGCTATTCTTCCTTCTCAGCATCAGGAATACTAGACCACAGAGGAAGGACCATTTCTGGCAGTCCCCTGACAGCAGCAGGAGAATACATTCAGGGAAATTCCTTCCCAATCAAAGATCATCTCTGGCACATGGAAGGAGAGTGAAGGGCAGAGACGATTCTTCTGCATCCATGAGAAGTTGTGAAGGATGGTGGTGTTGTTATGGAAGTTTACAATGGATTCCCCTTTCTTGGTCTTGATTGCTAAAGTTTTCACTTGTTTTTGGGTGGACATTTCTGCTGGCATGGTGGAGGAGGTTGGACAGGAGGGCATTTCTGCTGGCATGGCTGAGGAGGGCACATCTCAGGGCACTTTGGGGGAGGACAAGGCTCAGGGCACTTTGGGGGAGGACAAGGCTCTGGGCACTTTGGGGGAGGACAAGGCTCAGGGCACTTTGGAGGAGGACAAGGCTCAGGGCACTTTGGAGGAGGACAAGGCTCAGGGCACTTTGGAGGAAGACAAGGCTCAGGGCACTTTGGAGGAGGACAAGGCTCAGAGCACTTTGGAGGAGAACAAGGCTCTGGGCATTTTGGAGGAGGACAAGGCTCAGGGCACTTCTGGGGTGGGCACACAGGAGGAGGCTGGCAGGGCTGCTTGCACTGCTGCTCTTGGTAAGACATTGTGCTGAGGTCTCTGGATCTGAAAGACATGAACATGATATTTCTCTCACAAAAGGTGATTCTCATAGTAAAATCTCAGGTTTATAGAATATTGGATAGTAATTCTCTCATATACACACATTAACTCCCCAACTCTTCTTTTAGGATGTTCTTAATGTTCCATTCCAATTCCATGATTTGTTTCATTTAATTTTGCAAGTCCTTGTTTGGTTACATACACCATACCTGAAACATCTCTGTTCCACAGAACACAATAGCATTGCTTGCAGAAAATAACATATTTGATAATAGTAGTCCCAATTTCTGAAACTCTAAGCAATTTCAAAACCAATTTTTTTCATGACTAACATCTATGAAATCCCAGAATTTATACTTTGTATAAGAGGAAGCCTGAGAAAATACTAAAGTCTAATGCCTGCTGAGTCATAAGCCTTTTTAAAGATCAACAAAATACAAGCAAATAGCTGGGCATGGTGGTGCATGCCTTTAGTCAGAGGCAGAGGCAGGCAGATTTCTGAGTTCGAGGCCATCCTGGTCTACAGAGTGAACTCCTAGACAGTCAGGGCTATACAGAGAAACCCTGTCTCAAAAAAACAAAACAAAAAAAATAAAATAAAATAAAAAATACAAGCAATTCTGTCATGCCACCTTCTTCAAAGCAACCCTTCCCTATTGTCTTGATATTTGATATAGGCATCAACACCCAGACACAAAAGCTAAAACAAGTTGACATAGTATATCACTCTACAACATTACTAAATTTCACATTGGTAACTGAAATTTAAGCGATGACACCAATTGGGAAGAACCAAAGAGCTTCTACAAATTAAAATACATGAGAAAGCCATAAACACAGATCAGCTCAGAATGTCAGACTTACCAGGTTCTCTGTAGTCTAAGCCTTGAGTACCAAGTGTGTTGCACTCATTCATCTAAGCACCATTTTATAGGACTGGCCGCCCCACCCAGTAGGATGCAAAGCTAATTCATTGTGGGCTGGTCCAACAATTTCCTAACTAAAATGCAAATACATATATAACTAACCTAACAAGGACACCCCCAAAGAGGAAATATCCTGTTCTTGGACATAGTCACTGGGTGAAGCACAGTGACTCAGAGACCATTCCTTTTTCTCAGTTTCTGTATTTTGTTGCAGCTGTAAAATCTGGGGGTTGGGGTTGGTTGTGGTACAACTGGTTGTCAAAAATTCTTTTTCTTGTTTTTTGACACTATCTCTTATCTTTGCTAAGTCTAAAAGCCATCTACTCTAGCTGCTTGTCATTTTGTAGCACACAGACTTATTTACTTTCATAAGACTAATACCTGATCTTATGTGTAATCTGATGACTTTGTGAATAAAGCTCTATGTAATCAAAATATTTGGGGGCTTTGTCCTTTCACATTCTTTCAGCATTCTAGAGACTAACTGAAAATAGGACATTAAATGTTTAATGTGCTGTTGTTAGGATCTTCTTTTCTTGATGAAGGGACTAAGAAGGCTTCCACAATACAATGTAATAAAATTTTAATTTAAAAAGTAGAAAAAGAATATAAGAACAATATCACCTTTTCCTTAGAGAAGGAAGAAGAGAATGAAGAAGATAAAACAAGTTTTAACTACTAGCTGTGTTTCAGAGAAGCCCACAGGCACTAAATTAACCTCAATCATGTACATCAGGTTCCTATGGCTGACAGTAAGGAAGGATTTAGTTGAGAATGCCACTGTCTATATCCCTCCAGGAAAAGAGTCATCAGTTCATCACCCAAGGCTAGGTAACACCACTGGATCATGGCTCACACAGGCTGGTGCACATACCACAGAGCAAAGTCAATAGCATTCATTCAGTAGTTCTCTTACTTCTCTTACTTCTCTCCATATTCCAATCTCATCGAAAGCATCATCTAAGGGAAATGTCTGATTTCTGATATGTAAAATCAGGAAAATAGCTGAGAAACTTACATTGTTGAGTCAGATAACACCATTTTGATTACCTTTGCAGCTCCTGTTCTAAATACCTCATAACAAAAGGAGCAAAATAGATTAAAGACTTAACAGCATGGTGAACAAGAAAATATGGAAAGGAATAAGAAAGACTAAAGTCAAGTTGATAAAGGCATTTGGATGCCTACTACTAAGAAAGGTTCCCAAAAATTAAACATATACATATACAAAAAGTTTTAATAATGATAGCACAATATTGTATCTTGTTATCTTATGCTAGCAAATAAAACCCAATACCCGGAAAATTTATTTCTTTTGAATTGGTCAATGAAGTCCCATAGCTAAGCATTATAAGCTATTGATAGTATTCTTGACCCTCATTGTTTGACCCACTGCATGTCACTGAACATACTACATGCTTTAGTCACAGAATAGAGAGTATTTAAGCAGATTCAGGATACTCACCAAGAAACCTTGTCCTTACTACCTAGCTTTCATGACTCTGGAACTTCATATTCATGCTACCAGAGGGTAAAAACAATCATTAGTCTCACCCATTTATGAAATCTACAAGCTAAAGTAACTGGCCTAAAAAGAGACACCCACTGGTGCAATAGTGGCATGACTGTTATGGGAGTAACCAACTACTTTATTTATGACTATTGATTATTGATGATTTATGATTATTTCTAAAGGCCTGCTCAAAGATATAGAACACATACCTGATATTGGTGCTGTTAATGCAGCCAAGGACCTGTGGCTGGGTAGGTCATAGACCCTACAGGAGAATATAAAATTATCTGCTAAACAGACATAGCACTAAAATAACTCCCTATAGCTTACTTCTATACCCATAGATCGGTGCATCATTTATTTTTCATCAGAGAAGTTTATTGTTGTACTATGTTAATAAACACAGAGCTTCACAATTGGTCAATGTGCAGAGAATACCAGAACTGGGAGTCCTCAGTATTTTTTACATTGTTAGAGGGAGTGAAAAGATTGTAACAATATACCAAAGAAACACTGTTATATTACAGAGCTATATATGAACTCACAGCAGCTGGGACAGCATGCATAAAACCAATGCAAGCTCAAGCCAGACAAAAATTCAGCATGGAGAGATGAGCATAAATATAAAATCTTATCACTAGTGGATGAAATATTTGCATTTGATAGTTACTGGGAGAAAGTACGTTGGTCCTCTCCACTTACATGATCCCTGGTAGGTTGAACACATTCCAGAATAAATAACACTGCCATAACATGTTGAGCATCACAATCTGTACTTGACAGACAGGGGAAGGAAAACTCCAAGTTGGGTTGTCAGTGAAGTGACATAATTAGTTTTTTTCTGCATTTTGACCAGTTGTGAATTTCTATAATGGTTTCAGCCAATTGTGCAAAGAATCTTTTTTGATAATGGTTGGAAGTTACACTTACCTATATGTATAAGGGAACATATTTATTACACATTTAGGAATTATATTACTTTAGAAAAAAGACAGTAGCATGTTCCCCTCTAAGATACATTATCACACTGCCATGGGTGGTTGGCTAGGTATCAAATGCCAGGCATAAATTCCCTCCTATTGAATGGGCTTTACATCCATTTAGATGGCTATTGGTTACTGCCATGCTATAAATGTAACTATTGCACCTTTAGGGATATCTTACCTTGATGTTCATTAGTGTGGTATATAGATGTTTCCACTGATAGACATGACTATTGATTGCTGTCTTCTCTTGGTAACTTTCACATCTGCTTCCTATAGTATAAAAACTAGTCTTCAGGGAGGAGATCTTTGAGTTATATCCATCTTGAATCCTCTGAGTCTGGTGTCTAAAGTACATGGTGCCCTCAACAATAGGAGCTTCACCTTCTTGGAGGCCACCAAGTAAAACAGCAAAAGTCTATCTGTTTTGGGAATTTATACAACTGCTTTAAGCTATAACTCAAATGGAGGATTCTTTTGTCTCGTAGAAAGCCTTCGCAAATTAAAACAACTTTTAGATTTCATCTTAGCCCAGTCAGAATGACAAAGTCGACAATATGACTGAAATACAATTTTTGGTAAAGATGTGTGGAAAGAGGAATTCCCTTTCACCGTTGGTGGGATTGAAAACTGCTCCAGCCACTTTGGAAATCAGTGAGGAGAAATCTAAAAATTCTGAACATAAATCTGCCATGTGACCCAGCTCTATTACTCCTTGGCATATGACCCAGGGACTCAAAATCCTACTGCAAGGATATTTGCTCGGCTGTGTTTGTTGCTACTCTGCTTGCAATATCTAGGGAATGAACAACCTGCATGTACCTCAACTAATGCATGGATAATGAAAATGTACTATACAATAAAGTAACATTCTACTATAAAAAATAAAACAATGAAAGCTAAAGATAAATGGGTAGAACTAGCAAATATTACATTGAATGCAGTACCCTAGACCCAGAAAAACAGTCAAAATGTCCTTTCTACTTTCTAGTTCCCAGCTTCAAATCTTCAAATGAATTTACAGCCTAATGTAATAACAGAAACCAGGAATGTGTCCAGCCTATTTACATCCATTGGACCTCAGCCAACAGTTGATGCTCTAACCACCATCTACCATACTTATTCCTTGTCCTCCTCAGTAGTCCTTCCCAAACCACTTCCATTCCATTGTGACTCCTTGCAGATTGCAGAATTTCTCTGTACTAGGGACTCTACAGCAATTTCACATGACTGGGACCCAAGTAAGACACCTGTGCTGTCTTTCCCTTCCTCCAAGTTGGTTTCTCTTGGTTAGTCTTAAACCTTTCCATGTTGTCCATCTTGGTCATTTTTAGCTTATCTCTATCCCTGTGGAACACAGTTGTCACTCCAGATACAGAACTACAGTGCTTCTCATTCTTTCTTATTGGCCTCACCAACCATTCCTCCCAACAATCTCTGTTTCTTGATGACTTAGCAGATATTTGAATTGAAGTCCCAAAGTCACCCTAGTTCCTCACTAGTTTACTTAACTATTCTTTCCATCCCATCTCTATTACTTTGTGACTTCCTTTCAACCACAGAACTGTGCTATATCAGGGTCCACATAGTCACTATATTTGGTTGGGCCCCAATTTGCATACCTATTTCTCCATATCCTCCTCTTCCATTCTGGTTTCTCTGAAGAACCTCTAGTCAGGTAGTAGTTGCATACCTCCAGCCTTCTTCCAGGCACCGCCCTTACCTTGGGATTCACCATCATCAGTGACTAGACTGAAGCCATCCCTATATCTGCCTTTTGTGGAACTGAACACTAAGTCTCATTAAAAAGATCTCCAGAGGCAGTGCCCTTCCTTACTGGCCATTTTTGCACTCACCTGGCCCACAGTACCAACAGAAAATTTCTTAGAACTGAAATTGGAGTTCCAGCTAGAGACTTGAACCTTAAAACTCAGAGTGGCTTTAAGACTGAGAATCAGGCATCTGCTTGTCTATAACTGGTGAGATTGGAGTGACAACAACCAAATAAGCAAACACCCAGGAGTAACCAGGCACAACAGCCAGAAATATTACAAACAGTATAATGTATGTCTCAATCCCAACACAAAAACACAAACACCACCAAAACAACGTGCCCCTTCTGAAAACCAGCACTAGTATTATTATATGAAAATTAATTTAGCTACAAGATAGGGATAAGAATTTAAAACAACAATTATGAACATAGTCAAGATAAGATATGAATAAATGCCACAGTGAACATAATGAAAACAGGCAGTTAAATAAAAGGAGAAAATTTCAATATAATAACTAGAATTTAACAGAATAAAACACAAACTGAAATAAAACAATGAATAACTAGGAAAGTCAAAGAAATGTCATAGAAATAAAAAGTCTTACCAATAGATTGAATGAAGTAGAAGAGATAATTTTGAGTCTTGAAGTCTAGATAGAAGAATTAGAGAATTCAGTGAAAGAAAATGTTAAATTTAAAAAAATGCTTCACACAAATTAGGCATTAAATTTCAGATACTATAAAAACAAAACTTACAAAATTAGATATGTAGGATGGAAAAGAAACTCAGGTAAAAGGCATGGGAAATATTCTAACCAACTCAAAGTAAAATATTAAAATCTGTAAGGGGAAAAGACCAAGTCACTTATAATGGAACATATTAAAATTGAATGTCAACAATAGAAATTGAAGGAAGCATAAACTCATGGAAGCTAAACAGTTCCATACTAAATGAAAATTGTGTCGAGAAAGAAAGAGAGAAAGAAAAAGAAACTTTGAAACCATAACATACCAAAACTTATGGTATACAAGAAAAGGGTAATGTTCACAGCATTAAATACCCATATTTTAAAAAAATGGGAAAATCTCATACTAATAACTCAAAATATTTAAAACATATATCATACCAAGAATAGATAATAGAAAATAGAATCAAACTCAGGGATGAAATAGGTGAAATATGAACATAAAATGATACAAGGTATCAAAGAAAGAAAGGTTGATCCTTTGAAAGAATTTTATTAGATATTTTCTTTATTTACATTTCAAGTGTTCTCCCCTTTCCTGGTTTCCCCTCCGAAAACCCTCTATTTCTATCCTCCCTCTGCTTACCAACCACTCTCTCCTGTTTCCTGGCCCTGATATTCTCATACACTAGGGCATAGAGGCTTCACAGGACCAAGGGCTTTGCCTCCCATTGATGATCTACTAGGCCATCCTCTGCTACATATGCAGCTATAGCCATGAGTCCCACCATGTGTACTCTTTGGTTGGTGGTTTAGTCCCTGGGAGCTGTGAGGGTACTGGTTAGTTCATATTGTTGTTTCTCCTACAGGGCTACAAACCCCCTTTAGTTCCTTGGTCCTTTCTCTAGATCCTTCATTGGGGACCCTGTACTCAGTCCAATGAATGGCTGTGAGCCTCTACTTCTGTATTAGTCTGGTACTGTCAGAGCCCCCCAGGAGACAGCTATCTCAGGCTCCGGTCAGCCAGCACTTGCTGGCATCCACAATAGTGTCTGGATTTGATGATTGAATATGGGAAGGATTTCCAAAAGGGGCAATCTCTGGACTGTCATTCCTTCAGTCTCTGCCTCACACTTTTTCTATGTAACTCTTTCCCTAGGTACTTTATTCCCCCCATTCTAAGGATCGAAGTATCCACACTTTGGTATTCCTTCTTCTTGAATTTCATGTGGTTTGTGGATTGGATCTTGGGTGTTCTGAGCTTCTGGGCTAACAGCAACTTATCAGTGAGGGTATACCATGTGTGTTCTTTTGAGATTGGATTGCCTCACTCAGGATGATATCTTCCAGTTCTATCCATCTGTCCAAGAATTTCATAAATTCATTGTTTTTAATAGCTGAGTAGTACTCCATTGTGTAAATTTACCACAGTTTCTTTATCCATTCCTCTGTTGAGGGACATCTGGGTTCTTTCCAGCTTCTGGCTATTATAAACAAGGCTTCTATGAACATAGTGCTATGAACATGCATGTTAGAGCATCTTCTGGGTATATGCCCAGGAATGATATTTCTGGGTCCTCAGAAACTGGGTTTAATTTTCTGAGGAACTGCCAAACTGATTTCCAAAGTGGTTGTACCAGCTTGCAATTCCACAAGCAACGAAGGAGTGTTCCTCTTTCTCTACAACCATGCCAGCATCTGCTGTCACCTGAGTTTTTGATCTTAGCCATTCTGACTGGTGTAAGGTAGAATCTCAGGGTTGTTTTGATTTGCATTTCTTTGGAGACTAAGGATGTTGAACATTTCTTTATGTGCTTCTTAGCTATTCAGTATTCCTCACTTGAGAATTCTTTGTTTGGCTCTGTACCCCATTTTTAATGAGGCTATTTGGTTCTCTGGAGTCTAACTTCTTGAGTTCTTTGTATATATTTGGTATTAGTCCTATACCAGATATAGGATTGGTAAAGATCTTTTTTCCAATCTGTTGGTTGCCATTTTGTCCTATTGGCAGTGTCCTTTGCTTTACAGAAGCTTTGCAATTTTATGAGGTCCCATTTCTCAATTCTTGATCTTAGAGCATAAGCTATCGGTATTCTCTTCAGGAAATTTTACCCTGTGCCCACCTGCTCGATGCTCTTCCTCTCTTTTCTATTAGTTTCAATGTATCTGGGTTTATGCGGAGGTTCTTGATCCACATGGACTTGATTTGCATTCTTCTACATGCTAACTGCCAATTGTGCCAGCACCATTTATTGAAAATTCTGTCTACAAATTCAAAACAATCCCATCAAAATTCCAACTCAATTCTTCACAGAGTTAGAAAGAGCAATTTGCAAATTCATCTGGAATAACAAAAAAACTTAGAATAAGGAAAACTATTCTCAACAATAAAAGAACTTCTGGTGGAATCACCATCCCTGATCTCAACCTGTACTACAGAGCAATTGTGATAAAAACTGCCTGGTATTGGTACAGTGACAGGCAGGTGGGTCAATATTATAGAACTGAAGACCCAAAAATGAACCCACACACCTATGGTCACTTGATCTTTGACAAAGGAGCTAAAACCATGTAGTAGAAAAAAGACAGCATTATCAACAAATGTTCCTGGTTCAACTGACAGTTAGCATGTAGAGGAATGCAAATCGATCCTTTGACAAATTTAACAAGAATGACTAATGAAGAGAGAGAGAGAGAGAAAGAGAGAGAGGGGGGAAAGAGAGAGTCAAAATTATTAAGATTAGGGATAAAACAGAGATATAGAACTATTACAATATTAGAACAGACACTGAGAAAACACAGAGAATTATGCAGACATATTTTTAAAAATCAATATTCTACAAAGCTAGGAAACCTAAAACATTGGGATTAATTTTTTTATATACATGACCTACCAAAGTTAAATCACAATGAAATAAACAATGTGAACAGACCAAAACTGATAGTAAAGTAGAATTAGTAATTAAAAATATCTTGAATATAGAAATCTCAGGGACAGATCAATTCAGCCAAAATTTTATAAGACTTTTAAAAAGTAATTAAAACAAATCTTCCTCAAATTATTCCACAAAATGGAAACCAAGGGAACATTTCTAAATATTTTAATGAAGTCACTATTGCATACCACAAACCACTTAAAGACTCAACAAAAAAGAAAATTATAGCTCAATATATATTTTGAGAATAGAAAGAAAATTTGGGTGAGTATCCTTCTTTTCTAATACCCTCTACTCTAATAGTCTATAAAATCTATAATCTAATATAGAAAATCATATATTAAAGCATAAAAGGTTCTACCAGGAAACTTCTACTGTAGATAAATTCATTCAGCAAAGTAGAAGGACACAAGATTAACACACAAAACTCAGAAGCCTTTCTATATAAGAATGACAACGATATTGAGAAAAAAAATCCATGAAACAGTATCTTTCATAATAGCCTCACAATTATCTTGTAATGACTCTAACCGAGCAAGTGAAAAACACTTGTTTAATTAAAAGTTTCAGGCAATAAAGACATCAGAAAATGGAAACACATCCCATTTTTGTGAAGCAATATGGTTCATTTTTTGAACTGATTTGAAAAATGACCATCTTACCAAAAGCAATTGACATATTCAGTTCAATACATATCAAAATTCCAACAAAACTCTTCACAAAAATAGAAAAGCTGATCTTAAGCTCATATGGAAAGACAAAAAACCCAAGATATATAAAAAAATATGACCAATAAAATAAATAAATGCTGGAATTAACACCATCTCAAATTTCAAATTATATTACAGACAGAATTTTACTAATTAGTCCCATGGCAAGAGAAAGAAAAGTTTGGTTGAGATTTCGGGGATACATATCTGTCAATATTTATGTTCTTAGTTTTTACATTTTGAATATTCATAATGAGAAGGAAACCTATGCACTTGAGATATATCTATGTATTTGTTGCTGCAAATGCACAAAGCATGGGATTCATCCCCAGTACTGCATAAAGAATCCAGAGTGGAGTAAGCCTGACATTCAGCACTTGAAATATGAAGTCAGGAAGACAAGAAATTACATGAGATCCTAGTTCAAAAAAACAAACAAACAAACAAACAAACAAATAAAAACCATGCAGTTTGTACTGTGTCCTTCTTCGGATAGCACATTCTTTCCTGGGCCTTCTTTAATTGGGTTTTCTAGAATTTTAGGTATATATAAGTATACACTAAAATTTATATATATATATATGTATATATACATATATATACACACATATATATATACAGACATATGTATATATACAGACATATATAATATATATATATGAATATATATATATGAATATATATATATATATATATATATATATGAATGATATGGTACTTAACAGTTTTAGTTTTAATAAGAAAAAAATTGTTCTCCATTTTCCCAGAAGTAGAAATTTATTAACAACCCCATTGTCTCATAAGAGGAAGTAAACTATTGGGACATGAAAGTTTGTCAAAGGTTCACAAATTCTGTATTTCATAGCCTAGCTGGATAGCAACTTCTCTCAAGGACAAGAACTCCCAGTGATGATGGCACTGGGTAGGTTGGTGACACAATCATATTTTCTTGGATTTAATCATACTTCAGCCATTATAGTGAACATTCAATAGCTAGGATAACTTTGCTATATTCACCCTAGGGAGAAAGTAAAGTTGACATATAGGAGTTAAAGGTCTTATTCCAGTTGGGCAGTGGTGGTGCACACATTTAATCCCAGGACTTGGGAGGCAGAGGCAGGTGGGTTTCTGAGTTCAAGGCCCGCCTGTTCTACAGAGTGAGTTCTAGGACATCCAGGGCTATACAGAGAAACCCTGTTTTCTTTTCTTTTCTTTTCTTTTTTTTTTTTAAAGTTCATATTCCAAGGGGTCACTTGACAACTGAAGGCTGGATAGGAATTTGAGCTAGTGTGGAAAGACTTTTGCTTTGTGACTCCAAATCTAGAGACAAACTAGTTGGGAGAGCAATCAATCATAAAACATGACCATTGTTAAAAACAGAGGGTCCATTAATAAACATGAGATTCATCTAGGGAAGAAGTGAAATATAAGAAGACATAGTCCTAAAATTAGCTTTTGAATTCCCAGGTAAGTAATGACACACTAATGGTACTTCATGATAAATTTTGGCTTAAAATCTCCACTGAGGTGACTTCCTCTAAGTCCTCGTTCTGAGATTTCTGACCTTTGACTCACATGTATAGGAAAAATGATGGTATTTTTTTGCAAAGACAAGTCATTGATATATTTAAGAGTTTCAATGTCTAACATTAAAAATAAACATAGCATCCCTAGATTTAGGAAAAATACAGAGCCAACAACTTTGAATCCCATTGCTCCAAGGTATAAATGAGTAGAGTTAAAATAATATCCAAGTCCTATCAAGGACATAGAGAAAAAGAACTCAAAAAACACTATCCACAAGATAGTAGATTAGTATGAAAATGACTATTTTCTTTCCTCCTGAAAAACAACAATAAAAACAGAACTAACATAAGATTGAATGACAACACTTGTGTTTGTATACAAAGAGGACAAATAGAGCATACCTTAAAGATATCTGTATGTCCCTTTTTACTGCATATAACATACAAGTCATCTAATTAGAATAGGTGCTTATCAATGGATGGCTGAATTGAGAAAATATTACAGATATGTGCACCAGAGTAATACTCTGCCATAAAGGATAACATTATGCTGTATTCATGCAACTGATACAACTGAGTATCATCATGCTAAAATAAATATGGACATTCTAAATAGAGGGTGAGTATGTTTGTCTTAAATATAAATTCAGAATAAATTACCAAAGGTACATTAATGTACATGTGTAACTATTAGGGTAAATTAATGGAACTAGTGCGACCAAACACATTGGGTGTAGGTGGAAATATGATCCAAGTTGTACAAGTATGGCTGAACATCACATTATCTTCTTAAGAGAGCATATCCTAAAAGAGAGATTATAGTTATATATAATGAAATATATAAGCAATCAAACACTAAGTATTCATTATTATGTTCCAAAATTATGTTATTAAAAATTATTGTTATGATCCCAAAGTCAAAATGCAATTGACTTGTGGATTAAAGGATAAAAACAAAGAAACATGTATTATGAAGGCAATAATGTGAGTTTTAGAAAAACACATGAATATCATTAATAAAATTGTACTTTATTCAGGAAATAGAACACCAGTGACAATCAGATTTGGAAAACATACTTTGAGGGCACTGAGACAACATCTGCTGATCTTCCCTTGGAGCATCTGTGATACTGGCCCTGAAGAAGTGCCATTTTCAACAGTCTCTTCATAACAGCATGCAAATAGTCTCATAGAAATGCCTGTGTCTTAAGACCCACGAGGTGCATAAAGAGTGGAGAAGATTCTTTTGCATCCATAACAGGCTTAAATGGAAGATTGAAGTGTTAATATGGAGTTATGTAAGATGGATTCCATTCTCTTCTCTTGGTTTTGAGGACTGCTGAAACCCCCAATTGCTCTTGGGTGGGCACTTCTGCTGGCATGGAGGAGAAGGTTGCACAGGGGGACATTGCTACTGGCATGACTTAGGGGGACATGCCTCAGGGCACTTTGGGGGAGGAAAAGGCTCTGGACACTTTGGTGGAGGACAGGACTCTGGGCATTTTGGAGGAGGGCAAGGCTCAGGGCACTTTGGAGGAGGGCAAGGCTCAGGGCACTTCTGGGGTGGGTACACAGGAGGAGGCTGGCAAGGCTGCTTGCACTGCTGCTGTTGATAAGACATTGTACTGGAATCTCAGGATCTGAAAGAAAGTACATGAAAGTATTCAAGGGTGATCAATAAAGAAGTATATGGAGACTTGGAACTTCTGGTCCATTTTTCTCTCCTTGTGTGAAAATTATTCCTCTACTCCTGTTTTAAAACATCGTGGTTTTTCATTTTCCTGTCAGCAATATGTTGCAGTTATCTTGAGAAATCCTGCGTTGTGTCATTACTTTATTCAGGATAAACTATTTTATTCTAATAAAACAAATAAGTCTCTTTTCACCCAGAAACACCTTCAAGAAAGGCAGTCTCAAGTTCTGGTGCCCTGAACAAACTGGAAACCAATTCATGCCCTCCACCTCATTAACTGTATCACCCTGGCAGGTTGTCTGGGATGGGACAGTAAAGTACCTCTGAGGAAAATCCCAGGTTCTAATACCTGCTAAGGTATATGGCTTTTTAAAGACCACCATAAATGTGTATGAAAGAGAAATTTACTGTTTAACCACCTACCTAATGAAAAGTCATTTATCCATTGCTAAATTTCTGACTGTTATATAGGTACAATTCATCTCATGATCAAAACTAGACTCAGGATACTTGCTCCCTCAAAATTACTACAGCAAATAAGAAGGCCATAAAGACAGACCAACTCAAGAAATAACATTTACCAATTTCTCCAAAGTAGAGCAGGACTTGAGTACAAAGTGATGCAGCCAAGGACCTCTTTATAGAACTTAATAGAACTGGCTTCCCAACCCAGTGGAAATAGAAGTGTTTAATAGTGGGCAGGTCCAAGAATTTCCCAACCAAATGCAAATCCATGCCCAACTGGCTTATCCAGAAATCTGCAGAATTTGAAATACCCTGTTCCTGGACATCACTGATTCAGTGCTGTGACTCACCAGGCAATCCCCCTTTTATGGTTTCAGTAAGATCTGATGCAGAAAGTGTAACTTTTTCTTACTGATTGTCTTAGTTTTCTTTCTTGATTAAAGACATATTTTTTCTCTATTGCAAATCGTGTCCTGGTTGTTCTATTTCAACTCATTGCCATTCTGTTGTGCATTTGCCCATTTACACTCCTGCTTTCTAGGTACTTACCTATGGTCTGAAAGAAGAGAGTTAAAGGGGACCATGGGTGTTGTTTCAGCATCATCTTCCACAACCTTGTTGCAAAGATAGATCATATCTCCTGCCTGGGTTTGATTCCTTTTTGTGAACAATAAAAAATAATATGTGTCCTTCCAAGGGGAGGCTCACAGCCTTGGGCCCTATCCTGACCCTCTTCAGGAATGTCCTATCAAATGACACATTAGCAGTACATATTTGGACTCATCTTGATTACAACTGCAAGACTGATTATCATGACAGTGCATGAACTAAAATTGCACCTATCATAAGTATGTTCTTGATTAGCATGAAGACTCATAGCCACTCATAGTTCATTAAGTGAAGAGCTGTTGAGATTCCTTGGGGTACACAGCAACCAATGTTTATCCCTGAACTTCTATAAGACACAGTACACACATACACACACACACACACACACACACACACACACACACACACACACACACACACACACACACAGACAGACAGAAAAAGCATAAATCTTACATTTTATTCTTCCATGTAGCTACCTATAACATGTCCTGGACTTCTAATATTTATTAATAAATCTTGGTTACATAAAACTGAGAGAATGATTTAAAATTTTATGACTTAATTTTTGGTTGACATTATAACTGTTTGGGAGAGAACAAGGCTCTGACACTGTAAGGGTAGGTACACAGGAGGAGGCTGGCAAGTTTGGGAGAGAACAAGGCTCTGACACTGTAAGGGTAGGTACACAGGAGGAGGCTGGCAAGTTGAAGGGAACTGTTATTGGTAAAAACAGTGCTGCAGTCCCAGGATGTGAAAGAAAATATGTGACACTTCTCCAACAAGTGATCCCCACAAAGAAAGAATAAAAAAAATGGAATATCAGAGCTAGTCATCAATTCCAATTCTACCTCAGTAGTTCCTGAGTTTTCCTTTTATTTCAACATTTTGTTTCATTAGTCTAGGAAATCTTCCCTTTTCTTCAATGAGAAAATGTCTTTGTTCAAAGTGACAAAGCTATAGTGCTTGGAGAAAATAGCATCTTTAAAACAGGCAATCTGAAGTTTAAATTTTAAAACACTCAGAAATCTCAGTGATGACAGTAACTGCTGTCAGTATTACCACTTGGAATGTCCCAGGAAGTTTTTTTATAATTGGATATTTTATTTATTTACATTTCAAATGTTATCCCCTTTCAGGGTTTCCCCACCACAAACCCCCTATCTCATCTCCCCTCCCACTGTTTCTATAAGGGTCTTCCCCCACCCACCTACCTACTCCCACCTTATTACCCTGGCATTCTCCTACACTGGGACACCCACCCTTCACAACACCAAGGGCCTCTCCTCCCATTGATGTCAACAAGCCCATCCTCTCAGCAAACTGCTATATCAGGCTTCTGTCAGCAAGCACTTTTGGTATCTACAATAGTATCTGGGTTTGGTGTCTATATATGGGATGGATCCCCATGTGGGGCAGTCTCTGGGTGGCCTTTTCTTCAGTCTCTCCTCCACACTTTGTCCTTGTATTTCCTTTAGACGGGAACAATTCTGGGTTAAAAATTTGGAGATGGGTGGATGGCCCCATTCTCCAACCAGGGCCTTTGTCTAACCTCTGGTTATGGTCTCTACAGGTTCTCCCTCCTTTTTCTGAGCAGGGGATGATATACAGAGGGTCAGGAATTTGAACAGAAGTGTGTAGCAGTGGTGATTGGGGAACTGGGGTTAGCCACCAGTAAGTCCCAAATGCCAGGAAAGCAAGAGGTTCCTTGGACCCAATGGGGTTGAGATAAGCTGAAATACCTAAGAAGTTAATTAGTATAAACCAAAACCCAAAAATTCAAGGATCTGGAACCTGCTAATTGGGACAACAAAGGTGTTTAAAGAAGAAAAAAGAAAGTAAGAAAAAGAGAAAGAGAGAGAGGGTAGAGAAAAAAAAGAAAGAAAGAAAGAAAGGAAAAAAGAGAAAGGGGGAAGAAAGGGAGGAAGGAAAAAAGGAAGGAAGGAAGGGAGGGAGGGAAGAAGGGAGGGAGGGAGGGGGGAGGGAAGAAGGAATGGAGGGATGAGGAAGTACTATTTGGTCCTGGAAAGCTGGTTTATATCTGGAAGAGAAAGAGTAGAAAGAGGAAGATAAAAAGGCCTTTAACTCCTCCCAGCTTCACTCTGAGAGGCAGATGGGCACTGAGTCAACCTAAGGGAAGCATGTCAGCTTCCTGTGGCTGTCAATGCTTTTGACAGTAAGGAAGGGTTCAACCAAGAATGCCACTGTCCATGTCCCTAAAGGGAAAGAGTCATCACAGTTCATAACCTGAGGGCAGATGGTGACAAATGCACCAACAGTAGATGGCTCATAAAGGCTGTACACATACCACCTGGCCAGGTGAGCAGGAGACTTACTCCTCTCCATATTTACATACAACATGTTACATACATACATCATCCTAGGAAAATATCTGGCTTCTGCCATGACAAATTACAAAACTTCGTACTGAGTTGTTGTGAATTGAGAGTAACACAGAGACCATTACACCCAAGTTTCTTCTTCTGAATGTAGCCCACTCAGAAGTGCATAAAGAAAGGGTGAAGGGGAAATGATGGAAAAGGACGAATTACATTGTTATAGGAGATGGGAGGGCAGAATACATCAGGGCATATACAGAGGGATGATCAACATTAAAGTTCTTGATTAAAAAGTTCTGCAGAAATATACTATGCTAAAAGCTTACTAAAAGATATACATATATAAATGGTTTAATGAAGTTACATTACAAGTGGAGCAGGGACAATAGGAGGGACACTACCATAAGTAGTCACTATGTACTAGAAAATACAAACCTGAATACAAATAATAAATTATCTCTTTTTAGTTAGCCAGTGGGGTCCATAGACTGATCTTACTCTCTTGCAGGAATCTTGACTTGCCTGTAATCTTGTCTATCCTCTAGAACAACATGGTAAGACCCTGTTGCTGTAAAAACCACATGCTTAAGTCAGAGAACATGTAGAGACCTAGTAGATACTCATCTAGATACTACATCCCTTCTCGACAGCCCTCATGGTTCTGGAAGATGCTATGCACACTGCTGAGAGAGAGAAAAATAATCACCAAGTCTCACCCAAATCTCTACGCTGAGGGTACAACGAGTGGCTTGACACAATGTGCCCACTCTTATGAATGCAGCACAAATGCCTGGGTGGAATCAATGACTTTCTACTTGGATTTGAGTAAGATTCTTCCCCATGAAATGAAGTACATGCATGCCACCCATAAAGGAGAGAGAATCTGTAGCAAGGGAGGATATAGCCCTCCTTTGGGATAATTCAATCAACACCACTATTCTCATAATGGACAAATCAATACAAAAATCCCTTGTGACACTTCTATAATCATATAAATATATATCTCATTTCTGATCAGAGAAGCTTTTACTTTCAGTAGATTATTAGCACAGAGACCCTCACCTGATCCATGGTTCAGAGAATAAGAAACTTGTGTGTGTTTAACATAATGCTAATGGAAGAGTGGGAAGAAATATTCTGAAAGCAAGAGGTAGAAACGTTTTTTCACTCAACCAGGCCATTAAATAATTGAACTCATAACTATTGAGACACTGCACATAAGTCATGTGAAAGCTCAAGCCAGAGAACAACTCAGCATGGGAGAGAAAGGAAGTATGAAATTTCACCACTAGCTGAGGAGCTATCGGTGGTTGATAGCTTCTGGGAGAGGAAGAGTCAGTGTTCTTCAATGATGTTATCCTTGGTATGTTGACCATACAGAGTAGGTCCTACTATCTACAATGGTTGGACTACACAAACTGGGATTGATAGAAAAGGGACAAGCATATAGAAAAGAACACAAAGTTGGGTGGGAAGAAAAGCAAATGCACAGTGGGTAAATACGGACCGTTGTTTATAGGCACCTGAGTGACTACCATCAAAACTCATTGTATAAAATTCTAAAAGAATTAACAAAGATAATACTTTAATAAAGGTATCTTGTTAAATGACATAAGCCAGTCTCCAAAGACAAGTATGATGTGTTTACTCTCATATGTTAAATGCAATGGATGAGGATGAATGCACTCTATGCATATTGAAATGTGATGAAATGCTTCACCTTTTACAATTATATATGCTAATGACATTGGTTTTAAAACAGAGGCTACTAATTTTCACAGCTCTGGCACCCAAGTCAGAGTAGCATGAGTCTATTTCCAGGCTGAGACACTAAGATTAAGTTCCTTCTAGATAAGCTCCATGAAGAGCTATCACAGGTGGACAAGGACACACAGCACATTTTCTTCAAATATGAACCTTCATGGCATGAGAACATACATGCACACATACTTGAATACCCACACAAATGTCAATGTAGCTGTCATCTATCATTGCACTAAATATTTGAGTTTCTTAATTTTCAGTCAAATGGTGCTGTGCTCAACCTGAATATAGTTTATCCTGTTTTTCTAAGGTTTTGCATGACTCAAAGGACAAGCATGGAGATGAATTTTGAATGTTTTCTCATTTCTTCATTTAATTTCATACTTTATTATGATATTATGCATGCTACCAAGAAAAGTCCCTAAAAACAATCAAGATTCTACACTAACAGATGCAAAAAATAAAAACAAGCAACAGGATATTCTATCCAGTGTAGAAAGAGTGAGTCAGCATGTTCTGACTAGTGTCAGCAATGGCCCACACACATACAGCAGGCACTTTGACATTCACTAAACCCAGAATCTGCCTGACACGCAGAAACAAATAAAGACAGAGCTTGTGACCAGGACAGCCAATCTGTTGGTGCCAGCTGTGCAAGTCAAGCAGCTACTAGGGATTGAGAGGACAAGGGCAGAGGATATAAGAGCACTCTCCACTATAACAATAAATGAGTCTCCAGTTTCTGGCTATTATAAACAATGCTGCTATGAACATACTGGAGCATGTGACCTTATTACATGTTGGAGCATCTTCTGGGTATATGCCCAGGAGTGGTCTAATTGGGTCCTCTGGTAGTACTATGTCCAATTTCCAGAGGAACCGCCAAACTGATTTCCAGGTTTCCAAGGTTGTACCAGCTTGCAATCCCACCAGCAATGAAGAAGTGTTCCCCTTTCTCCACAACCTTGTCAGCATCTGCTGTCACCTGAGTTTTC
The DNA here is from genome assembly GCF_008632895.1 of Mastomys coucha. NCBI lineage: Eukaryota > Metazoa > Chordata > Mammalia > Rodentia > Muridae > Mastomys > Mastomys coucha. The sequence goes on along the minus strand of NW_022196898.1, from coordinate 40,851,306 downwards.
TATTCTAGCCATTCTGACTGGTATGAAGTGGAATCTCAGGGTTATTTTGATTTGCATTTCCTTGGAGACTAAGGATGTTGAACATTTCTTTAGGTGCTTCTCAACCATTCGGTATTCGTCAGTTGAGAATTCTTTGTTTAGCTCTGTACTCCATTTTTTAATTGGGTTATTTGTTTCTCTGGAGTCTCCAGAAACTGGAAACAACTCAGATGTCCCTCAACAGAGGAATGGATACAGAAAATGTGGCACATCTACACAATGGAGTACTACTCAGCTATTAAAAACAATGAATTTATGAAATTCTTGGGGGAAATGGATGGATCTGGAGACTATCATCCTGAGTGAGATAACCCAATCAAAAAAGAACACACATTCTCTGATAGAGTATGCATTCTCTGATAAGTGTATGCATTCTCTGATAAGTGGATATTAGCCTAGAGAATCAGAATACACAAAGTACAATCTACAAACCACAAGAAACTCAAGAAGAAGAAAGACAAAAATGTGGATACTTTGTTCTTTCCTAAAAGGTGGAACAAAATTCCCATAGAAGGATTTTCAGAGACAAACTATGGAGCAAAGACTGAAGGAAGGACAATCCAGAGACTGCCCTACCTGGGAATCCTTCCCATATTCAATCATCAAATCCAGACACTATTGTAGATATTAGTAAGTGCTGGCTGACAGGAGTCTGATATAGCTGTCTCTGGAGAGGTTCTGACAGTACCCGACTAATACAGAAGTAGAGGCTCACAGCCATCCACTGGACTGAGTACAGGGTCCCCAATGAAGGAGCTAGAGAAAGGACTCAAGGGTCTGCAGCCCCTTAGGACGAACAACAATATGAAGTAACTAGTACCCTCAGAGCTCCCAGGGACTAAAACTCCAACCAAAGAGTTTACATGGGGGGACTCATGGCTCCAGCAGCATGTGTACAGCAGAGGATGGCCAAGTTAGTCATCAATGGAAGGAGAGGTCCTTGGCCCTGTGAAGGTTCTATGCCCCAGTGTGGGGGAATGCCAGGCCCAGGAAGTGGGAGAGGGTGGGGTGGTGAGCAGGGGGAGGTGAGAGGGAACAGGGGATTGTTTTAGTTTCTTTTTTTCTTTTGGAGGGCAACCTGGGAAAGGAGATATTGTAAATAAAGAAAACATCTAATAAAACAACAACAACAACAAAAAAAATAAATGAGTCTGCTTCTGCTTCTGATCAGACTCCCTGAACCCATGTCATTGATTCTGTACCTTCTTACCTCCTACACCCAAAGACTATTTGGGAGGGGGATTAAAGGCTAGGAAAAAAAATACAGGGCTTACATTGCTTGGCTAATATAGGGGAATCACTTTCCCTACATTACTGCATTTATTTGGATTTATGATGATGTTAGTACCCCTGTTGGTGATGGGCATGGAATTGTTGATGAACATTAATATGGTGCTATTTCTGGGAATATAATAGTGAGGATGACAAAATATTGGATAGACAGTGGTGGATGATGTGAAGCCTTGCAATTCAGTGTGTATGATAATGATGGTGGTATTGGTGATGGGTGGTCGTGGTGGTGGTGGTTGTGATGATGATGATATGATGATACTGCCAATGGAAGTAGGGATGATAGTGACAGTAGTATAAACTGTGTGGAGCAGCGGATTCTAAAACTAATACTTCATACTAATATTATACCTAGGATTTTACAAATCAAATGGCATATATTAATTCGATTATTACCAAAGACAAGCTTTCAACATGATTACAAATTTTTGTAACTACAACAAGAAAATATTCAACATCTTTAGCTGCTAGAGAAATTAAAACCAAACCCACACCAGAAGATTATTATACCAGTGTAAGAATTAGTACCACCCCCATCCCATGGGCAAGAACTAACCCCTGATATTATTAATGATACTCTGCTGTACTTGCAGACAGAAACCTAGCATAACTGTCCTCTGAGAGGCTTCATCCAGCAGCCAGTGGAAAGAGATGCCGAGACTCACACCCATTAAATAGAGCTCAGGGAGTCTTCAGGAAGAGTAGAGAGAAGGATTGAGAGACTGAAAGAGGACAGGGGCTGCACAGGAAGGCTGACAAAGTCAATTAACCTGGACCCTTGAGGTCTCCCAGAAACTGAACAACCAATCAAACAGCAAGCTTGATCATTGTTAATAATCATCAAAAATTCTTAAATTTTTGAATCCCAGATCAATAGTCCCAACCTTTGTTTCCTTAGAGCAGAAACTAAACACAAAACAAAAGCACAAAGGATTTACACAACCCTGTTATTCATGAATAGCTGGGCACAGCTCTCGGGCTTACCTGGTAGAACAGACAGCAATCTTTAATAACTGTTTTTGTGTAAGAACAGAAAGATGACAAACTACTTAAATTAAAATGACTCCTTACAAAGGTTTAAAATTATATATAAGTAAAGTGGTTAGCTCTCTTTAATTAATATCTTTCCAGGCATTATCATCTCCAATTCTTCAAATAACTAAAAAAAAAAAAAAAACCAAAAAACCAAAAAACCAAAAAACCAAAAAACCCAAAAACAAACCTAACTTTTTATGTGTTTTTATATCATCTTTATTATTATTATTATTAGATGTTTTCTTTATTTACAATATCTCCTTTCCCAGATTCCTCTCCAAAAGAAAAGTAAAAATAAAAATAAAATAAAGTAAAATAAGAAAAAAAAATAAAAATAAAAAAAAACAAAAACTAAAACAATCCCCTGTTCCTTCCCCCCTCCCCCTGCTCACTACCCCACCCTGTCCCACTTCCTGGCCCTGGAATTCCCCTACACTGGGGCATAGAACCTTCACAGGACCAAGGTCCTCTCCTCCAATCATCAAATCTAGACACTATTGTGGATGCCAACAAGTGCTGGATGACAGGAGTCTGAGATAGCTGTCTCCTGAGAGGCTCTGACAGTATATGATTAATACAGAAGTAGAGGCTCACAGCAAACCATTGGACTGAGTACAGGCTCCCCAATGAAGGAGTTAGAGAAAAGACCCAAGGAGCTGAAGGGTTTGCAGCCCCTTAGCATGAACAACAATATGAACTAACTCATACCCTCAGAGCTCCCAGGGACTAAACTCCAACCAAAGAGAACACATGGGGGGACTCATGGCTACAGCAGCATGAGTATAGCAGAGGATGGCCAAGTTGGTCATCAATGGGAGGAGAGTATCTATATCATCTTTTACTTCTCTAATATTTGTCTCCTCATCTTAGCAACGCCATAGTCTCATATCATCTCTTTTTAATACTATTTGTTTCTAAATCATATATAAATTTCTATTTTTTCCATCCATACCTTTTTCTTCCTGAGAACACTTTAACTTTCTATCCTTGATGTCCCCAGGTTGACCCTGGCTAATTAATACAGCAGTCATTGGACTAGAAGGTACATGTGTCTCCTCATGATTCCAAATTCAAGGTCAATCTAGCAGTGAATTATTTCTACAAAGGACTATGTAGGCTTTTATGGCCTTTGTGGCTATGTTGTCTAGATCCTTCTTGTGGTTCAAAAGGCCAAGCAGAAGACCTGTTGCTTGTCCTACACAGCCTCATGACCACTTCCATCCCTCATTCCTGAGAACTGCATTTGTTTCATTTATTATGGCATGATTAGCTCTGAATAATGGGAGAAATATATTCTCTGGAAAGATATATTAAAAGTAAAGTAGTAAAGACAGCAGATCAGCTTCAGGAGCAAGAGCTGTATGATATCTCCTCTTTCACAGCCATACTGGACTAAGCATAAAATAAACAAGAATACTTTCAGCAAGTTAGTACTTTATTCAGGAAATGAAAAAACAGTGACAACTAGCTTGCCCAAGTAAGAGAGAGATTTGAAAATGGCCTACTTAACCATGGAAAAAAGATCATTCTCAGCAGCCCCTTTACAGCAGCAGGCTTATCATCTCAAGTAAATGCCTTCTCTATCAGAGGTAATCATTGCTATTTATAAGGAGGTGCTTCATGGAGAAAATTCTTCTACATCCGTGACAGCCTCTGAAGGGAAGATGCAAGTGTTACTATGGAGGTATGTGAGATGAAGTTCCTTCTCTTCTCTTGGTCTTGATGAATGCTGAGGCATTCACTTGCTCTCGGGTGGGCACTTCTGCTGGCATGGTGGAGGAGGTTGTACAGGAGGGCATTTCTGCTGGTATGAGGGAGGGGGACATGGCTCAAAACAAGGCTCAGGGCACTTTGGCGGAGGACAAGGCTCTGGGCACTTTGGAGGAGGACAGGGCTCTGGGCACTTTGGGATTGGGCACACAGGAGGGGGACAAGGCTCAGGGCACTTTGGAGGACAAGGCTCAGGACACTTGGGAGTTGGGCACACAGGAGGAAGCTGGCAAGGCTGCTTGCACTGCTGCTGTTGGTAAGACATAGTGCTGGAGTATCAGGATCTGAAAAACATTACATGAAAGTGTTCAGCGGTGATCCCTAATAAGATTAATGGAGACATGGAAAATGAGGTTCATTTCTCTCTCTGGGCATTAACATGATTCCTCAACTCCTGTTTTAGGAGCCTCTGCCTTTTTCTTTCTTGACAGTAATCTGTTGCATGTAGCCTTGGAAAATCCTCATTTGAATCATGCCTTTTTTCAGGAGAAAGTATTTTGTTCCAATGTAACAAATAATGCTGTTTACACAAAGAAACACTTTCAAGACAGGCAGTCAAACTCTGGTGCCCTGAGAAATCTCAAAACTAATTCCTGCCCCCCTCATTATCTATATCATGACAGCAGATTGTCTGGATTTGTGTTAGTAAAGGACAGCTCAGGAAAATCTCAGGTTCCAATACCTACATATGATCTATGACACTTCAAAGAACACCAAAAGGTGCATACAAAAGATAAATGTACTATGTTCAACTACCTGCCAAATGATAGGAAAAGCCACTTGTCACAGTCGACTATTGGATCCATTGCTAAATTTCTGACTACTAGGTAGAACCATCCATCCCACAATCGAAACGATCTCACAATACTTACTTCCTCAAAACTTACTACAGCACATAGGAAGACCACAAAGACAGACCAAATCAAGAAACAACACTCACCAGGTTCTCTGAAGTAGTCTAGAACTTGAATACCAGGAGTCTGCAGTCAATGATCCAAGGATCTTTTTATAAGACTGGCTGTCCAGCCCAGTTGAAGCAGAAGTGACTGATAGAAGGCAGGTCCAAGAATTTCCCAACCAAAATGCAAATCCATGAATGACTAACTTGACTGGGATTCTACAGAATAGAAAATATCGTGTTCCTGGACATCATCTTTGTTGAATGCTGTAACTCAATAAGCCCTCCTGTCTTCAGATTCAGTCTGATCTCACTGGTTGTCTTAAGTTCTTTTTAGTTATTAAAGACAATATTATTTTCTTTCTGTTCCAACTTGTGTCCTCTTTGTTCTATTTCAACTCATTGGTACTCTATGGTTGATTGGCCCATTTACACTCCTGTCTTTTATGTGTAAATTGCCTATGAACTGAAAGATCAGAATTAAAGGGGAACATAGGTGTGATTTTAACATCACCTTTGATAACTCTGTTCCCAGAGACAGATCCTACCCTGGTTTGATATTTTCTGTTAATCTTAGGAAATAATATATATCCTTCAGAGAGGAGGCTGATGGCCCCTTGGGTCTTCTCTTGACCATCTTTAGGACTGTCATATCAAATGACATATTTGGGGTATATATTTGGACTCACCCCAAAGATGACCACAGACTGCATTATCATGACAGTAAGGAACTAAATTCCACCTGTCCTAAGCGTTTTCTTGCTTAGCATGAAGACTCACAGTCATTCACCTATGTGGAGATTCCTTGTGGTGCACAGCAACTAAATTTTATCTCAGAACTTCCAAAAGGCATACTACCTGAATCCTTTGAATAGTGCAGACATAAGCATATCTCTCTGTATCTCTCTCTTTCTCTGTTTGTTTCTATCTGTCTCAATTTCTGTCTCAGTCTCAGTCTCTGTCTCTGTCTCTCTCTCTCTCTTCCTCTCTCTCTCTCTCTCTCTCTCTCTCTCTCTCTCTCTCTCACACACACACACACACACACACACACACACACATGAAAACACAAACACAAACACATACACGCACATGCACAAACACAGGCCCAGGCACATGTACACTCACAACACTAACAGAGAGAGAGTCCACCTTAGTCTTCAATTTTATTTTGCCATGTACCTACATAAATATTACTTCCTCATTTTCTAAGGTTTATTATTGAATTATTGCTGTATAAAATCTGACATAATAAGACATAATACAAATTTTGGTGTTTTTGTAATTCTTGATTGACTATTTAACACTTTTGGAAAACAGAAGTCTTGGCACTTAGGGCATGTGCACACAAGAGGGTGAAAAGGCTCCTTGCACTGCTCCTTTTGTTAGGAACTCTCTGGATCTGAGAAATATTACCCAAGGTTTCTCCACAAAGAGGGAACCTCTAGTGTATGAAATATTAGAACAACCCATCAGTTCCAAACTTCCTCAGATCTTCCTGACTTTTCCTTCCATGTCAACGTTTTGTTTCATTATCCTTGGATTTCTTTCCTTTTCTTCATATTTCACTAAGAAATGTATTTGTTCTACAGGGTAGAGCAAAGGGGCTTGGATAAAATGTCATCTATAAGACAGGAAGTCTGAAGCTTAAATTTTAAAACACTGAGGAATCTCAGTGATGATGATAACTAATGCCATTATTATTACTTGGGATGACCAAGGAATTTGACTAAAGAATAAACCAAAACCCAGAAAATTCAAGGATCTAGAACCTGCTAATTGGGACAACAAAAGTGTTGAAAGAAAGAAAGGAGGAAGGGAGGAAAGAAGAAAGGGAGAAAGAAAGGAAGGAAGGAAGGGAGGAGAGAGAGAAAAAAGGAAAGAGAGAGAGAAAGAAAGGAAGGAAGGAAGGAAGAAAGAAGGGAAGGAAGGAAGGAATGGAGGAAAGAGAGAAAAAAGGAAAGAAAAAGAGAGAGAAAGGAAGGAAGGAATGAAAGAAGGAAGGAAGGAAGGAAGGAAAGAAGGAAGGAAGGAAGGGAGAAAGAAATTCCATTTCATCCTGGGAAGTTGGTTTATATCTGGAAGAGAAAGAGTAGAAAGAGAGGATGAAAAATCCTTTAACTCCTCCCAGCTTCACGCTGAGAGGCAGATGGGCACTGAGTCAACCTAAGGGAAGCATGTCAGCTTCCTATGACTGTCAATGCTTTTAACAGTAAGGAAGGGTTCAGCCAAGAATGCCACTGTCCATGTCCCTAAAGGGAAAGAGTCATCACAGTTCACAACCTGAAGGCAGATGTTGACAAATGAACCATCAGTAGATGGCTCATAAAGACTGTACCCATACCACCAGTCCAGGTTAGTAGTAGACTTACTCCTCTCCATATTTACATATAGCACATAAAGGACACTCCTAGGAAAATGACTGGCTTCTGCCATGACAAATTGCACAATTACCTACTGAACTGAGATGCCAGTAGACTCATCCTGACTTTACTGTCCATAATTCAGAGCCAGGTACACCCATGTTTCCTCTTATGAATGTAGCGCACTCAGAAGGGTATAAAGGATGGAAGGGTAATAATTGAAAATGAAGAATTACATTGTGGTAGGTGTTGGGAGGGCAGAGTACATCAGGGCATATGGAGAGGGATGGTTAACACTGAAGGTCTTTCTAAAAAGCCCTCTAGAAATCTATTATTTTGAAAGGTTACTAAAATGTATAATTATATAAAATGGTTTAATGAAATTACCTTACAAATGAAATGGGGTGTAGTACTACAACAAGACATTATATACTAGGAAATACAAACCTCAGTATTATTAATAGCTGAACCCTTTTTAGTTAGTCAGTGGGTCCCATAGATGGATCTTACTATCTTCCAGACTATTGCCTGTAATCTTGTCTTGGCAATCCGGTTGTAGTCTTCAATGTTGAGTCAGAGGATCTTGAGTCTCTATCCAGGCTGAGGCACTAAAGTTAAGGTTTTTCCACACAAGCTCCATGAAGAAACAGCTGCCACATATGCACAAGGACACACAGCACACTTTCTCCATGATAGCCTTCAAGGCTTGAGCCATAGAACACTTACGTGTGTACATATACAGGTTCTTTAGTATGTCATATATCATTGCACTAAACCTTCTAGAAATTCTTAGTAAGACCCTATTTCTCTAGTTATAGCATGCTTAAGTCAGAGAACATGGAGAAATCTAGGAAGCCCTCATTTGGACACTATCCCTCTGGCCAGCCTTTATGATACTGGAAGGTGTTATGTACACTGCTGAAGGAGAGAAAAACATCATCAAAATCTCACAAAGATCTAGACCCTGAATGCTACACCAATGACTGGCTTGACAGGGTATGAACACCGGTATGAATGTAGCACAAATGCATGGGAAGAACTACCCACTTTCTGTTTTGATTTAAGATTCTTTTGCATGAAACAAAGTTCATTGCTGGTACAGTAAAAGTTGGAGAATCTGTAGCTAGATAGGATATCCACCCTGGGTGATATTCCAAATGCTATTATTCTCATAATTGACAAATCAACACAAAAATCCCTCATGACATTGCTATACTCATATCAATACATCTCTCATTACTCATCAGAGAAGATTCTACCTACAGAAAATTATTAGCAAAAAGACCCACAACTGATCCATGGTGCAGAGGATAAGAAACGTGTATGCTTCACCTTACTTTGGTGGAAAGGATTGCAGAATGTTTGTAAAAGCAAGAGGTAGAAACTGATTTCTTCACTCAAACAGACCATAAACATTTGATCTCATATTTATTGAGACCATGTGCATAAGTCATGTGAAAGCTCAAACTAGACCAAAACTCAGCATGGAAGAGAAGGGAAGCATGGCATTTCACCACTATCTGACAAACAATTGACTGTTGATAACTTCTGGGAGAAGGAGTATCAGTTTTCTTCAATGATGCGATGCTTGGTATGTTGCCCACACACCAGTATAGACCCCACTCTCTGGAGTATTAGGAATACACAAACTGGGATTGATTGGAACATGGAGATGCAAATAGAAAAGAACATGAAGTTGGATGGCAAGAGAAAAAAAGGCACAGTGGGTGAATAAGGACAATTGCTTGTAAACATCTGAGCAAATACTATAGAAATGCACTTTACGAAATTCCCACAGAATTAATAAAGATAATATTTTAAGAAAGGCATGTTAGGGGGCATAAGCAAGTCTTCTAACATGGGTATGGTATGTCTGCTCTTGAATGTTGAATGCAGAGGATAAAGGTGAATACACTCTATCTGCATGTATTGAAATATCATGATAAAATATTTCAATTTTTACAGACATATCATGATGAAATATTTCAATTTTTACAAAGATATATGGTAATATCTTTGATTTGAAATAGAGGTTTCTTTGTTTTTTTTTTTTTTTTTTTTTTTTTTTTTTTTTTTT
>NW_022196898.1:40832693-40841697 GCF_008632895.1 Mastomys coucha | reverse complement strand
GAAATCCACCTGCCTCTGCCTCCCAAGTGCTGGGATTAAAGGCGTGCGCCACCACTGCCCGGCGAAATAGAGGTTTCTAATTCTCACAGCATTGGTACAAGAGTCAGAAAGTCCTGAGTTTCTATGCATGCTGAAGCACTAGAATTTCTTCCAAATAAGCTCCGTGAAGAAACAGCTGCCACAGATGAACAAGGACATACAGCACACTTTCTCCAAGTATGAGTCTTCAAGACTTGAGACATGGAACACTTGTGTACACACACATGAGTACACATAAAAATATCTTTAGTAGCTTCCATCTATCATTACCCTAAACATTTGATTATTTTAGTATTATAAACTTTTACGTAAAATGGGGCTGGATTCAACATGAATATTTTTATCCTTATTTCCAAAAGATTTTTATGAATCAATGACAGGACTAAACATAAAGTTTTAGTATTTTTCCATTTCTTCATTTAATTTCATATTTTACTATGATATAATATAAGTCATTAAGAAAAGACCATAAAAATAAAAAATTCATACTCACATATGAAATAAATAATAACAAGAAATATGAGAGGCTGAAGAAATAGCTCAGTGGTTGAGAACACTGACTGCTCTTCCAGAGGTCCTGAGTTCAACTCCCAGCAACCACATGGTGGATCACAACCATCTGTAATGGAATCTGATGCCCTTTTCTGGTGTGTCTAAAGACAGCTACAGTGTACTCATCATATATATAAGATGAATAAATAAAATCTTTCAAAAAACTGCCAAAAAAAAGAAAGTAAGAAAAGAAAAAAGGAATGCGAGGCCTCACACTCATTGCCTGGAATTACTTTCCTTCACATTACTACATTTATTTGGATTTGTGATGACGCTTTTGGTGTTGGTGGGGAAGGATGTTGATAGATGTTATCAATAGGAATATGGTGCTCTTAGTTTAGTTATAGTAGTGAGGGTGGCATTGATATTGGAGGTAGGCAGTGGTGGATAGTGTGATAACTTGTAATGTTTGTGATAATGATTGTGGCATTGGTAATGATGATGGTGATGTTGCAAGCTCAAGTGTGGATAGAAGTGATTGCACTAGAAATGGTATTGACTGTACTTGAGACTAACTAAGTGCCTGGAATTGTAGAGTTCAAATGCAGGCACTAATCCAATTTTTCCAAAGTCAGTGTCTTGCTGTGTACCACATAATAGTCTTGAAATCATGCTTCTCATATCTTAGTCTCTCTATTAGTAGAATTGATTATTTGATGTTTTTACACTATACTATGTTTTTCAGAAAAGCTTACATATTTCAAAAGTTTTTATACAGCCAAAAGAAATGTAGGCAATTAACTTGGGAGGTGGCTCATAAGAGAACAACAAAGACTGAGGCTGAATGCTTTGCTTGAAGTTTATAACTATTGTATTAAGTTTGAAGAAAAGGACTTAATAAGTTACTCTTTCTCTGAGATGAATGCTTTTCAAAATTATCACAGGCAATGAACCAGATTCCTACCCTCATCTAATGTCTGTGACACCCTCCAAGCAGAACCATTGTTCATTGAAACAGTTGGTGAATGACATTATAGATAGATCATCTTAATACACACACCATTTCTTAAATGAGTGTAACCTGTTCTCTGTGGGCTGAGAATGAAGATACTCACTCAAGTCAAATAGCTTTGACCATAGCAGGAAATCTGTATCCAAAAATCATGCCTACAATTCACTCCTTGGTGCAGCAGAATTGTCAACTTCCAGCTTAGCTACGATGGAGGTAAAATTCTTTGTTGATGTGAAGGTCATTGAAGTACAGCCTTATTACAATGAAGTCCAATGTCTAAAAATTGTTCTTATTTTGGGCTTGTTCCAGAGTAAGAACCAAGATTTAAAGTTCTACTAAATACAAACAAACAAACAGACTTTAATCTATTTATGTTCATTTAAAAATATGAGTAGTGATGTATTATTTTAAAATATACAGTTAATATGTTTAGAGTTATTTAAAATTTATATTGAGAAAAACGTATGTATTTTCAGTATTGTTGTAGACAAGCATCTATATAAGACTGTTCAATTGATTGTTGTTTTATATCAAACAACTTTCATAATACTCATTTTTATTGTTACAATATTTTATGAATTTTAAAGAATATGACAAAATAAAAAATGAAAGTTATTGTAGGTATTGAAGGCGGGTCTCTGGGAGAATTTGGGGCACAAAAGGGAAACAAGAATGTGATGTGATTATATTTTCTTAAAATAAGTTTTTAAATATTAACAAATTCAGATAAGTTGAAATCATGTATCTTTTCTCATCATAATGCAATAAAACTTAAATCAATAAAAGAAAATAAAAATGAAAATAAAAAGCTACAAAGACAACATAAAAACTCACATGGCTCCCATTTAAAAAAAATTAATAAAAACCAAAGCCTTCAAGAATAATAAGAGCTCCAGATAAATACCTAAAATAAAGTATCCACAAAAACAAACAAACAAACAAACAAAAACAAAAAAACAAAAAACCACCACCAACAACAAAAAACCTGCAAGGCCTGTGCCTCTAAAAGAAAACAACAAAAGATGCCTGTGAAAGAGTAATGTACTCTGTCAAACTTTCCACCATATAAAAGGAAAAACCATCTATCACAGTGGACTATTATATCCATTTCTGGCTGCTAGGTAGGTATTGTTCATATCATGATCAAAAATGGACTTACCACATATATTCTCTCAAAATTTGTGATAGCATATAAGAAGACCACAAAGCCAGAACAACTCAAGAATGACACTCACCAGGTCCTCCAAAGTTATCCAGGAGTAAAGAAGCACAAGTCTGCAGCCATACAGCCAATGGCCTCTTTACAGGACTGGCTGGCCTGCCCAGTGCATGTACAACTGCCTGATAATGCACACGTCCAATAATGTCCCAAGCAAAATGCAAATCCGTACATTAACTGTATTGATAGGTATTCTACAAAATAGAAAATACCCTGTTCCAAGACATCATCAATGTTGACGGCTATGGCTCAGAGGGCCTCTTCCCCTCAGTTTCAGTAACACTTCACTGGTTGGGTAAGTTCTCTTTTTTGATTGAAGACAGTATTTCATTTTCTCTGTTACAAATCTCTTCTGTCCAGACTCATGTTCCCTATTTGTTCTGCCTCAACTTTGTATTTTGTGGATCACTACCCATTTACATTCCTGTTTTCTAGGTAAACTTTGCCCATTTGCTGAAAACACAAAATCGATGAAGTGACTTTATCTGTGGTTTCAGCTTCATCTTGACAATGTTTGGCCCAGAAACAGGCCATGTCTGTCTGCTCCCTGGATTTGATGCTTTTCTGTGAACCTTGCAAAAATAGTATATGTCCTTCCAAGGGAAGGCTGATGGCCTTGAGCCTTATCTTTTCCATCTTAATGACTACCAAGTCAAATGATATATTTGGGGTGTACCTTCAGACTGCTCTTTGAATATGTCCACAAATCTGTTGATTGCCACAGTAGCTTTGGTCAATGGAATACCATGGTCAAAGAGCAACTTGGGGAGGAATGGGTTTATTTGGCATATATTTTTACATTGTAGTTTATCATTCAAAGAAACCAAAACAGGAACTCAAACACTGTGTAATTTCACTCATTTCAGGTCCAAAAATTTGATCTCACAGAGGCTGTTGGGATGATATCGGTTTCCATAGGAACAGTACATATGAGAGAGGGAACATTTTCTGAAAGTACACTAAGCTACAGTATTTTAAATGATGTATTTTATATTTTAAAAGTTATACATAAAATTGTGTTTACACTATAAAAATGGTAAATGGTTTAGGTATGGAATATACTGACTCTGGTATGAATATTCAGCAATGTTTGCATGCATCATGGTACTCTACAGAATGAACAGTATGATCAAATTTCATTCAGAATGGAAAGGTTAAAAGGTTCCAGTAGAGGAGGTGCTAGGAAGAGAAACGAAATCAGTGGAGGGCATCACTGGGATGGGGAGGTTCACAGGAGTATATGAGGGTGACCTTACCTGAGACTGCTACCAGTGGGAGATATAGAGCCTGAACTAGTCACCCCCTGAACCTAGGTGGGATTTCCACTAGGGAGGGAAGGGGACATTAAGCCACCAACAAAACCTTCGACCCAAAATGTTTCCTTCCTTCAAAAGGTTCAGGACCATAGATGGAGCAGAGAAGATGGAAATGGCCACCAAATAATTGGCCAAAATTGGGACCTATTCCATGGACAAGAACCAATTCCCCTGACACTATTAATGATATTCTGTTATGCTTGCAGACAGAAGCCTAGCATATCTGTCCCCTGAGAGGCTTTACCCAGCAGTCAATAGAAACAGATACAGAGATTCACAGTCAAGTGAGCTAGGTGAGTCTTGTAATTTGGAGGAAGAATTAAAGGACCTGAATGATGTAGGAACTCCACAAGAAGACTAACAATGTCAATTAACCTGGAACTTGGGAGCTCCCAGAGATTGAACCAATAACCAAAGAGTAAGCATGAGCTGGACCTAGGACCCCCAGACATATGTAGCAGATGTGCAGTCTGGTCTTCATGTGGCTCCCCCAGCAACTGGAGCCTGGACTATCCTTGACTGATGCATGCCTTTGGATCCAGTTTCTCTAACTGGATTGCCTTGTCTGACCTCGGTGGGAAAGGATGTTCCTAGTTCTGCAGTGACTTGATGTGCCAGGGTGGTTTGATACCCTCAGAAGTGGGGGATCTTCCTTCTCAGAGGAAAAATGGAGGAAGCATGGGGAGGGGCTGTGTGATGTTAAAAGCACATTGAAAGGAAGGGGGCTGCAATTGGGATATAAAATGAATAAGTAAATAAAGAAGTGAAAAATAATTAACTTCTATACAAAAGGTTTCAGTTGACTATTTTGATAGTTTTTAAAGACCCTTAACACAATGATATCCACAGATAGAAGTAAATGAATAAAGAGAAATGCCATCTCAAACAAATTGAATCAGGAGGCATCCTTGCATAAGTGACCAATATCTAGGAAGAAACAATGAAGCCACACACAGAGGATATAAGTGGTGTCACTACTTGTAAGTAAAGCAAACAATCTACCAAGAAAGTATAGCTGTAAATAAATGTACTGTGTATTCACAAAATTTTATTAAATAAACACTGATTTATATGAGAAGAGAGATTAATCAGGTACATAAAAAATAAGTCACTTGAATATTCCTCTTTCATCCCTAAATAATTTTGCTGACCAAACACAAAAAGTGGTGACAACAACAACAAAAAAGTTCAGAATTAAACTCCATAATAGATCTTATGTACTTAACAAGCAGCTACAACCACTGCAAACCACATATTAATAACTGGTGCCAACATAATTTTCCTAAGACATCACATTTATGATAGATATGTCATATTTTATGATACAAAGCAAACCTGAACAAATATAAAAATTGATACTTTCTTGGGTTTTTTCATTCCATAATGGAAAAATTAAAAACCACCAGGAAAAGGATCACTTTTAAATCATACAAACACATGGGGATTTAACAATTCACTTCAAATGATGAAAAATCAAAGTAAGGGACAAAACTTTAAGTTACTAGAAATTAAGCCTACCAGAATATATGAGATACATCAATGGTAGTTTAAATGAGTTTATTGCTAAGTGTCTTCCATATTGAATGAGGGATTGATATCTAAAAAAAGAGAGAACAACAAAAATTTCAAGTGACAAGAGAGATGGCTCAGTTGTTAAGAGCATTTAACTGCTCATATAGGGGACCTAAGTTCATTTTCCAGCATACACATCTATCACATTTCAACCTCCTTATCTCCATCAACTGGAATCTGTCACCCTCTTCTGGATTCTATAGGAAACATACTCACATGTCTAAAACCATACAGAGACATGTAGAGATATACATAATTAATGGAATAATAGGGAGGTTGCATCAACTGAGAAAGAGAAATGGAGATTAGCATAGAATAAGGAAAAGGGAAGAGGGACCAAAAACACCAACATTTTTTGATAAGGTCTCAAAGAATCATTCTATTTCGTACTGTATACAATGTGTGTATGTATGTATATGTATGTGTGATACCCTAAGAACATAGGCTCTTATGTCTCCAGCTGGATCTGACTTGAAAGCCCTTTTTGTATAGTGTGGCTTCCATGGTTCCAGGAGCCAATGGAGAGAAGCAATTAAAAAGTCCCACACACCTGCACCACCTATGAATCATGAAATCACCAGCATAGACAGCTAAGCATAAGGATACAATCAGAAATCACTTATCTGGAACACCCAAGAACTATCTAGTTGGATTTAGTTCTCACTCAGCAAGAAGGAATTCATAGTTGATACTGAAGAACTAGCCAGCTTCTGGTACTGCTGAGGTGACTTTTCCAAGAGAAACAACCTACCTAAAATAATTTCACCACTGGTACTTTGCTGGACAAACATAGAGCCTTACTACATATTCAATTTCATCTTTACACCCACAGATAAATGTGGGTATCATCCATCAATAAAGAAGTCCCCTTTTACAAAAACAAAAATGGAAACCACAGAAAACCACAACTGGACACAATTCAGAGACCAACAAATAGTGGGGAATCTAATACCAATGGATACCTGTAGATAGCTGTATATATAGTTCTGGGAACATCACCAAAAAAGAGGCTAAAAGATTGTGAAAGCCAGAATACCAGGAACTTTTCAGTTAATCATTCTCTCCTGCAAAGGGCTGCAAAAACAAGGATGAACAATAGAAGTATCTATGGGGATATTAAGCAGAGGGAGACAATGTTTAATGAGATACCAACCTACGACAAAGAACTACAGCCAGCTAATAACTGTTGGGAGAAGGAAAGTTAGTCCGTTGCATGGATAAGCACTCAAATTCATTGTACAATGAAGGCTCAGGCTTGAAACCATATATATATATATAGCAAAACTGGATTTACCTGGTTACACTTATAGGTATTTTACATGCACGCACATGCACACGCACACAAAAAAAGGGTAAAGAAAAATAAGTTATCAATTTAAGAGTGGGGCAGAAATGGGACGTGTACTATGGAGATCTGTGGAGGATCTGAAGGCAAAGAAGAAATCTAGAGAGTAATGGTATTCTGTAACAATTAAAAAATATAATTAAATATAATTTTAAAAGGAAGTTAAATATTGTTAATGAAAGAACACCTGAATCAAACAAAGGAGTTGTAATGAGAGGCAAACACTTTTAAAAGGGTTCAGCATCCTTAAACTTTCAGCGATTCAACTTTAAATTAGTTTGAAATTCCATCTCACTCTAATCAGAATGACTATGGGATAAAAGAACCATTATTTACTGTTGTTGGTTGTGCAAATGGTACACTCACTGTGAAAATCATTGTAAAAAGTCCTCAAAAGGCAGTGATTAGAAGTAACCTACCACTCAGACTTTTCACTCCTGGATACACACACATATACACACACACACACACACACACACACACACACACACACAAACATTTTTAACTGACTACCAAGATACATGTGGTTCTCTGGCCTATACAGGAGTCTTTACTCTAAATTCTTTGGCCACTGCAAGACAAATCACCTGTTACTAATATGATTGCTTGACAAGATATACCCACTGGCACAAAAGTAGCACAGCTGTATGGGAGCAAACAGCCACTTTCGGTTTGGATTTCAGGCCTTGCTCAATAAAATGAAATGCACACTTGGCACTGGTAAACAGGTCAAGAAGAAACTGGTTAGATAGGTCCCAGGCCTTGTGGCATAAACAGTCAATACTGTTATTCTGCTAAATGGACAAATTACACAAAAAATTTCCTAATGACTTATTGCTATATGCATATCAATACACTGGTCATTCCTCAAAAAATCTCCTTATAGTAGATTATAAGCACAAAGACCCTCAACTCATCAGTGATACAGAGGATAAGAGACTTGTGTGTAGTTATCATTACCCTCATAGAAGAATTGGCAGAAGTATTGTAAGAAACAATGGTAAAAAATGGTATTTTCACTTAACTTGTCAATTAAATAGTGAACTCATTATTGATCCACTGTGCACAAGTCTTGTGAAAGCTCAAACAAGACAAAAACTTATTGTGGGAAAGAAGGGAAAAATGAAATCTACTACTAGTTAAGGAACACGACAGTGGGTAGCTTCTGAGAGGAGTATCACTTTTCTTTCTTTTTTTTTCTCTAAAGTTATATTTTATTTTAAATTTTAAATCGGTGGTTTGTAGATAAGTATTTTAAATCCCCCCATGGTGTTAGCGATTACATCCAAAGCTCCCTGTATAGCAGGTAAATTCTCTTCTATGGAGCTGTCCCCAGACTCTAAGTGGTCTGTTTTGAAGAGCACATACTTAAACAAGCACTAGAAAAACACTCAGAATTTTGGTATTCCAAGACAGGTCTTCTCTCTGGAATAGTCCTGGCTGGCTAGAACTCACTCTGTAGACCAGGCTGGCCTCAAACTCACAGAGATCCGCCTGCCTCTGCCTCCCAATCCCTGGGATTAAAGGCGTGCATCACCACAGCTCGGCCAGCCCTTGGCATTTGGTAATCAGGACAAGGCCAAGTTGGTAATGGCAACAATCCTGACCAGTGCCCCAGATGGCACTCCAAATGACTTCTGCCCTAAGACCCCAGCATTTGACTGCCATATCTGGTGGCAGGGCGATCTCCCATGATGCACCGGGGAAAGGAGCTTCTTGCCTGATCACTGTAGCCTAGCAAGGCCTGGCGGCTATTCTTGGGGCCCAGGAACCTGTTCACTAGCATAGTCCATCCAAGGGAGAAGTGGAACTCGATGTCCTCCTGAAAGTCAGCACACAGCTTGTCACAATTCAGGTCATAGCTGAGGGAGAAACACTGTCGAGGGACCAGCATGTCTATCTGATTCCGCACAAACATAGGAAGAAGGGGCTTCAAGCCATCTATCATGTCCTGCTGCATAGTTTGCAGTGAACTGGCAATGGCTGTGGAGCAGCGGTCAGACATGTTC
>NW_022196898.1:40806866-40831372 GCF_008632895.1 Mastomys coucha | reverse complement strand
CCCAGCTGCTCAAAGATGCCATTGATCTTTTTCTTGGCAGTGACAAAGTGCTTGAGAGGGGAAGCATTAACCTCAGCCATGTGTCGCTTATCCTTCTTGACGTTGATGATGGAGTTGCATGGAGAAAAGAGCAGGGACATCTCGTTTCTAGCTGGTAAGAGACCTTCACAGGTTGGGCATCGTGGACATGGCTGGAGTCAAAAAGATGAAAAAGACTTGAGGTCTCCTCTGTGCTGATTCAGGTCCAGGTTGGCTACTGATGGTGCTGACTCCACCTTTCCAAACTCTTCACCTTCCCGGCCTCGAGGCGGCCATCACACCCAACACCACTTTTCTTCAGTGATATAATGCTTGTTATGTTGACTACACTTCAGAATGGACTTCACTCTTGAAAATAATTGAACAATACAAATTGTACTTTCTAGGGGAAAAGAATAAAAATAAAAACCCTTAAAGTTGGTAGGGATAAAAAGGGAAAACACAGTAAGTGGATTTAGAGAGGTATTGGTGGACAGTGAAGTAAATATGATTGAAATGTATAGTATGAAATTCTCAAAGAATCAATAAAGATATTATTTGAGTATCATCAAAATAATAAGTCTTTACAAGTGTTTGAGAAAAATAAACACAAAATCTCTCACATTGGAAGAGTAGATTAATCTACCAATTATAGAAGTCAATGTGAAGTTTCCTTCAAAGAAATAACACAAAAGCAGAACTAGAATGCAATTGAAGAACATCAATTTGTATATTAAAAAAATATAAAAGATCATATGATAGAGTGCCTGCATGCACATATATATTTCAGCACTACTCATACTACATAAGTCAACAAATCAGCCAATCATGAGTGGATTGATGGACTAAGAAAATATAGCACATATATATCATTGAGTAATAATCAGTAATAAATAATGACATTATATTGTTTCCAGGCAAATGAATGTAACTTCATAGTATCAAGTTTAGAAAAATAAGCACAATTTAAATACAAGGTTAGTTGGTATGTTTGTTTCAATAGTGGAAGCAGAAAGAAATAACAAGGATAGATTTATGTGGGTGTGCAACTAGTAGGGCAGAGAAAGGAGACAAGTGAGAATCAAGCATATGGAGTTTAGGAAGAAAATAAGATCCAGATGGTACATGCACATCTGAATATCACATAGTCTTACTAAGTTGCTGGGAGCTAAATGAGAGATTGTATTTATGCAGAATGAAATAAGGTGTCTCTCAAGTAACCAAACACTTAGTAACCAGGAACAAGACACAGATGCCCACTCTCCTCATATCTATTCAATATAGTACTTGACATTCTAGCTAGAACCATAAGACAACAAAAAGAGATCAAGGGATACAAAGTGGCAATGAAAAAGTAATGGTATCACTATTTGCAGATGATTTGATAGTATACATAAACGACCCCAAAAATTCTACCAGAGAACTGCTGCAGCTGATAAACAACTTCAGCAAATCCAATCAATCAGTAGCCTTCCCTTATACAAATGATAAACAGGCTGAGAAAGAAATTAGGGAAACAATTCCCTTCACAATAGCCAGAAATAATATAAAATATCTTCAGGTAACTCTAACCAAACAAGTGAAAGATCTGTATGACAGTAACTTCAAATCTCTCAAGAAAAATTGAAGATCTCAGAAAATGGAGAGATCTCCCATGCTCATGGATTGGCAGAATTAACATAGTAAAAATGGCCATCTTATCAAACGCAATCTACAGATTCAATGCAATCCCCAACAAAATCCCAACACAATTCTTCAAAGACATGGAAAGAGAAATTCTCAAATTCATCTGGAAAGGCAAAAAATCCAGAATAGCAAGAACAATTCTTAACAATAAAAGACTACTGAAGGAATCACCATTCCTGACCTCAAGCTATACTACAGAGCAATAGTGATAAAAACTGCATGGTATTGGTACAGAGACAGACAAGTTGATCAATGGAACAGAAATGAAGATGCAGAAATAAAACCACACACTTACGGACACTTGATCTTTAACAAAGAAGCCAAAAATATACAATGGAAAAAAGAAAGCGTCTTCAATAAATGGTGCTGGTCTAACAGGCAGTTTGTATATAGAAAAATGAAAATATATCCATATTTGTCACCTTTCACAAAGCTCAAGTCCAAGTGAATCAAGAACCTCAAAATAAAACCAGATACACTGAATCTAATAGAAGAAAAAATGGGAAAGAGCCTTGAACTAATTGGTATGGGGGACATTTCCTAAATAGAACTACAATGGCACATACTCTAAAATAAAGAATTGATAAATGGGACTTCGTTAAACTGGAAAGCTTCTGTAAAGCAAAGGACATAGTCAATAAGAAAAATCAGAAACCTACAGATTGGGGTTCTTCACTAACCCCACATCTGATAGAGTATTAATATCCAAAATATATAAAGAACTCAAGAAGCTAACCACCAAATGCCAAACAACCCAATCAAAAACTAGAATATAAAGCTAAAGAGAGAATTCACAACAGAAGAATCTCAAATGTTAGAAAAGCACTTAAAGAAATGTTCAAAGTCCTTAGTGATCAGGGAAATGTTAACCAAAATGACCTGAAATTCCACCTTGCACCAATCAGCTATGATAAAAAAACTCAGGTGACAGTACATGTTGGCTAGGATATGGAAGAAGAGGAACACTCCTCCATGGCTGGTGAGATTGTAAACTGGTACAACCACTCTGGAAATCAATCTGGACATTCCTTGGAAAACTGGAATTAGATCTACCTGAAGATACAGCTATACTACTCTTGGGCATATATCCAAAAGATGCCTCAACATGCCACAAGGTCACATGTTCTACTATGCTCATAGTGGCCCTTGTTTGTGATAGCCAGAAGCTGGCAACAGCCCAGATGTCCCACAACAAAAGAATGGATACAGAAAATGTGGTTCATTTACACAATAGAATACTACTCAGCTATTAAGAATGAGGATATCCTGAGTTTTGCAGGAGAATGGATGGAACTAGAAAATATCATCCTGAGTAATGTAACTCTGACTCCAAAGGACATGCATGGCTTGTACTCAGTAATAAGTGGATATTAGCCAAAAATTACAGAATATCCCGGATACAGTCTACAGAACCCCAAAAGGTTAACAAGCTGAAGGACCTAAGTGAGGAAAACTTAATCCCACTAAGAGAGAAGAAAGCAGTCCCAGGAGTGGGGAGGGAGGGACCTGGGTGGGAAATTGGACAGGGAAGGGAAGAGGAGAACCTGATTAGGTATTTGGTGGGGGAAAAAGGACTGAAGCCCTGATGTCCAGCAGAAAGAATGGAAACAGACAACCTTGGGAGGTAGGAGGTGGGGGGAGGGGACCTCCAGAATGTACCAGAGACCTGGGAGGCGAGACACCCTCGGTGCTCAAAGAGAGAGAGCCTAGATAATATGCCCTTCAGTGGGGAGAGGGAACTTTTAGAGCCCACCTCCAGAGAAAGACAGGGTACCAAGTGGAGGGATGGGGTTGACATCCTACAGTCAAAAACTCTGACCCATAATCATTCCTGTCTGAAAGAACTGCAGAAACAAAAATGGGGAAGAGCCTGAGGAAAAAGAGTTCCAGCAACAGTCCCAAAGTAGGATCCAGCTCAAGGGTTGATCCCCAAGGCCTGACACTATTACTGAGGCTATAGAGTGCTCACAAAAAGGAGGCTATCATGACTGCCCTCCAAAAGACCCATCAAGCAGCTGAAAGAGTCAGATGCAGATATTTACACCTAACCAATGGACAGAAACTGCCGACCCCTGTGGTTGAATTAGGGAATATCTTGAAGAAGCTGAGGAGGAGGGTAAACCTGTAGGAGGACCAGCAGTCTCAAATAACCTGGATCCCGAGATCCCTCAGACACTGGACCACCAACCAGACCACATACACCAGCTGATATGAGGCCCTCAATACAAATACGGCAGAGGACTGCTGGGTCTTGGTTCAGTCAGAGAACCTTCAAGAGACTGGAGGCCCCAGGGAGTGGGGAAGTCTGGTTGGATGGGATCTGGGGGCTGGAGGTAGAGGTGGGAGTGGGGACATCCTCATGGAGATGGGGGCGAGGTGTGGGATGTAGAACAGTCAGAGGGTAAACTGGGAGGGGGATAAAATCTGGAGTGTTAAAAAAATTACATGAATTAAAAAATAAAATTAAGAAAGTATCACCTCTGAAAAATGAAAGAAGAAATAAAAGAATATGGGCATGTCATAAAGGGAATAAAGAGAGTTTTAAAAGAAAGCACACATGCATACAATCAACAAGATTGTACTTTTTATTCAGGAAATAAACAACAATGACAACTACCATGGGAAAATGTCAGACAAATTTGGAAAATGTCATGTGCAGGAACAGGGTAGACTGCTGCAACACTTCATTCTGAGCACCTGGGACAGTGAAGCACCGAGGAAGGATCATTCTCATGATCTGCTAGGCAACAGAAGCAGGAAAATGCCTTCCCTTTCAGGAGTCATTATAGGCACATGGAAATGAAGGCTGACGTACAGGTCTTTGGATCCATGCCCGGCTTTGGAGGGAAGATGGAGGTGTTGCTTTGGAAGTACATGAGATGGATTCTCTTCTCTTCCCCTTGTCCTGGTGACTGCTGAAGCCCTTACTTGCTCTTGGGTGGACACTTCTGCTGACAGGGTGGAGGAGGTTGCACAGGAGGGCATTTCTGCTGGTATGAGGGAGGGGGGCATGGCTCAGGACAAGGCTCAGGGCACTTTGGAGGAGGACAAAGCTCAGGGCACTTTGGAGGAGGACAAGGCTCAGGGCACTTTGGAGGAGGACAGGGCTCTGGGCACTTTGGAGGAGGACAAGGCTCAGGGCACTTTGGAGGAGGACAAGGCTCTGGGCACTTCTGAGGTGGGCACACAGGAGGAGGTTGGCAAGGCTGCTTGCACTGCTGCTGTTGATAAGACATAGTGCTGGAGTCTCAGGTTCTGAAAGAGATTACATGACAGTTTCTCTCAGAAGAGATGATTCTCATATCAA
The DNA here is from genome assembly GCF_008632895.1 of Mastomys coucha. Classification (NCBI taxonomy): domain Eukaryota; kingdom Metazoa; phylum Chordata; class Mammalia; order Rodentia; family Muridae; genus Mastomys; species Mastomys coucha. The sequence goes on along the minus strand of NW_022196898.1, from coordinate 40,826,361 downwards.
AAGCTCAAATTTATAGAATATTGGATAGTAATTTTCTAATATATAAACATTAATCCTATAATGCTTCTTAGAACTTCTTGTATGTTCCTTCCAATTTAGTGATTTGTTTCATTTAACTTTGAAATTCCTTCTTTGGTTACATACCCAACACTGAGAAATATCTCTTTTTCAAAGAACAAGATAGCATTTCTTATACAAAATAATGTATTCAAGACCATCAGATCCACTTTCTGAAACCATAAGTAATTTCAAAACCAATCATTATTACTATTAGCATTACATTATCACTATTATTATTATTATTACAGAATTACTATTACCTGTGATATCCAAAAGGATAGGGTTCACATTGGAGGGTGACTAGGAAAATTAAAATTCTAATGTTTGCTGAGATATAAGCCTTTGTAAAGGACAACAAAATGTAAAAAAAAAAAAAATGAAAAAAAAATTCACTGTTCTGCCATCGTCTTCAAATCAACCCTTCTGATTGCCATGATTTCCCATATGGGCATCAACCATCTACACACAAAAGCAAAAGCAACCTAATATTGTGTGTCACTTTACTACATAGCTTAAATTCAGGCCAGTCAGTAGCTAACATTTTTTCTTCCTATTTTTTTATTTATGTATATGAGTGTTCTATCTGTTTAAATGCCTGCTTATCAGAAGAGAGCATCAGATAGCAGTACAGATGGTTGTGAGCCACCATGTGGTTACTGGGAATTGAACCCAGAACCTCCAGAAGAGCATAGTGCTCTAATTACTGAACCATGTCTCCAGTTCAGTATCTAACATTTAACACTTGCACAAAATTTGGAACCACCATGCTCTCTCCAAATGAAACTATATGAGAAGGCATAAACACAAATCAATTTTGAAGTCAGACTCACCAGGTTCTCCTTAGTCCAGAGTGTGAGTACCATGTGTCTTGTATAAGCACCTTTTTATAAGACTGGTTGCCCCTCCCTGTAGGATGTAAAGCCAATTCATTGTAGCATCATCCAGCAATTTCCTAACCAAAATGCAAATCCGTGTATAACTGGCCTAACCAGGACTCTCAAAAATAGGAAATATCCTGTTCCTGGACATAGTCACTGGGTGACGTGCAGTGACTCAAAGACCATTCCTTTTTTCTCAGTTTAAGTATTTTGTTACAGCTGAAAAAACCTGGTGGGGGTAAGAGTGGTATAATTGGTTGTTTAAAATTCTCTTTCTTGTTTTTTGACACTGTCTCTTTAATCTTTGCAGGATCTAAAAAGGCATCTAGTTTAGCTGCTTGTCATTTTGTAGCACACAGACTTATTTCCTTTCATAAGACTAAGATCTGGTCCTCCTCTTAATTGTGTATTTTAATAACTATTTCTGAGTGAAGCTTTATGTAATCAATATGTTCAGGAGTCCCATTCTTTCTCATTCTTTCTGTATTCTATAACACTAATTGGATATAAGACATTAAATGTTTAAAGTGCTGTTGTTAGATCCTTCTTGACTTGATAAAGTGACTAAGAAGGCTTCCAAAATTTAATTTTGGAATTATAACTTAAAAGCATTTTTAGAAAGAATGGGAAAACAATTTTCCCTTATGATTATAAACAGGAGATGAAGAAGATAAGAGCACGTTTTAACTGGCTCCAATCTCTGCTTCTGAAAAGAACATAGGCACTGAATCTACTTTAGCCAAGCACATCAAGTTTCTGTGTCTGTCAGTGCTTCTGAAAGTAAGCAAGAGTTTAGCCGAGAATGCCAATGTCCATGTCTCTCTAGGAAAAGCATCATTAGTTCAGCACCTGAGGCTAGGTGACCCCTGTAGTGCATGGCTCACACAGGCTAGTGTACATACCACAGGGAAAAGGCAAGGCCATTCAAGAAAAGGCAGTAGGTTGTTTACTGATCTCCATATTTCCAATCAAATCTAAAGCATCATCTGAAGGAAATGCCTGATTTCTTATATCCAAAATCAGGAAATTATCAGGGCAGCTGGGATTGTAGTGTCAGGTAACATCATTTTAGTTATTTTTGAGACTCTTGTTCTAAATACCTTATAACAAAGGGAACAGGGAGTTAAAGAAGCATGATGGAATATCAAGGTTAAATTGGATTGGAAAGGCAGGGCAAATAAGTAAATACAGAGAAGGATAACTAACACTAAATTCAAGTTGTTAAATCCATTTGGGTGCTTACTGTTATAGAAGCTTCTCAAAATTTAAACATACATATACAAAAAGTGGTTTCATAGTTACTTCACAATGTGGGCATAGTACTGTAACTTGTCCTCTTATGCTGGCAAATGAAAACTCCAACACCAGAAAAGAATTATGTGTTTTGAATTGTTGATCAATGGGATACCACAGACCATCAAACAGTGTAAGCTCATGGCTACCCTTCAGAACTTCATTATTTGATGTTCTACCTCTCAATGAAAATACTACATACTTGACTTACAGACTAAGGAGAAATCAAGCAAATACTCACGTGGAAACTTTGTCAATATTAGCTATGTTTCATGACTTTGGAATTTCACATCTGTGCTGCCAGAGGTTAAAAACATCATCTGTCTCATTCATCTGTGAAACCTACAACCTACACTGACTAGCCTAATAAGACATGCACACTGGTGCAATAGTGTCATGACTCTTAGAGGAGTAACCAACCACTTTCTGATTATATCTGAAGACCTGCTCAATGTGATGGAACCCATATCATTGGTATTGGCACTGTTAATGAAGCCAAGAACATGAGGCTGGATAGATCACAGGCCCTAGGGGATATTATTGTTCTTTTAATATGTCCTGTGATATTATTGTTCTTTTAAATCTACATAGCTTTAAAATAATTCCCTATGCTCAAGGAGTCCCAAGATTGCTTTTCTTTTTGCATTGACCAATGGAGAGCTCTGTGGTAATTACCATATTACATGAAGAAACTTCTCTATGAGGAATAAGTGATGCATTGACCCATGGGTATAGCTGTTTGCATTTGATACTTACTGGCAGAAAAGGAGTCAGTTTTCTTTAGTGAGGGGACCCTGGCAAGTCAACCACACTTTTGGGTAGGTCACACTGCCAAGACTCCTTGAGAATTATAATCAGAACTTACAGACAGCTAGAGAAAACTTCAAGTTGAGTTAGAAGTCAGGGTGTTACAGTGGAGAGGGTCAATAGGGGAGTTGGTGGATGAGGAGATTAATATAAAAATATACATTATGATATTATTGAAGAGTTAATAAGTACTATTTTAATGGTATCATATTATAAAAGTAAGCAAATATCTAAAAGATAAATACCATGTTTTTCCCCAGATTTCGAATGAATATTAATGAAGGTAGAATGAAGTGTTGAATGGGGGTTAATATGCTCTATATTTCTATTTTAAATTATCATGGTATGTATCAAATTTATTTTTTATTCACTTTACAACTCAAATCAGGCCTTCTTCTCCAAGTATCCTCTCACACTAGTCCTCCCCCATTCCATCTACCCCTTCTCTCTTGAGAAGGGGAAACTTTCCAAAATGCCCCCATCCTCCACACTGCTCATCAGGTTGCTGTGGGAGTAGGTGCATCCTCTCCCACTGAGGCCAGGCAAGGTGGTTCATTTAAGGCACAGGAGCCCCAACCAGGCAGGCAACAAGCTCAGGGAGAGCCCCTACTCCAGATATTTGGACCACCATGAAGATAAAGTTGCTTATCTAGTACATATGTACTGGGGCCTAAATCCAGCCCATGTTTGCTCTTTGGTTGGTGACTCAGACTCTGGGAGCCCCAAGGGTCCAGTGTAGTTGGCTCTGTAAGTCCTTCTTTGGAGTTCCTTTCCTTTTTGAGACATTCAGTCCTTCTCATAACTCTTCCTTAAGATTCCTGGAGCTCCATCTAATGTTTGGATTTGAGTCTCTGTGTCTCTTTCCATTGGCTGCTAGTTGGAGCCTCTCAGAGGACAGCTATGCTAAGTTCCTACTTGTAAGCATACAGAGTATCATTAATAGTATCAGGGATTAGTTCTTGCCTATGAGATAGGTCTCAATTTGAGGCAGTCATTGGTTGGCCATTCCCTCTGTCTCTGCCCTATTTTTGTCCTTGTACATCTTGTAGGGAAGACATATTTTTGGTAGAAGGTTTTGTGGGTGTGTTTCTGTCCTTATCCCTATACTGGGAATCTTGCCTGCTTACAGGAAGAGGCCACTCCAGAGTCCATATCCATCACTGCTAGGAGTCTGAGCTAGAGTTGCCCCCATAGACCCTCTGAGGCCTCTCCCTATGCCAGGTCTCTGGCACATCCTGAAGATCCCCCCAAGCACACACACCACCCATCTCTCTTCTCTCTCCACTGCTCTCCCTGCATATTACTCTGTATACCTCAATATAAAACCAGATACAACATATATAACAGAATAGAAAGTGAGAAATAGCCTTGAACTTGTCAGTATAGAAGATAACTTACTGAACAGAATACCAATGCTCAGGGACTAAGGTCTCAAATTAATAAATGGGACCTCATGAAACTGAAAAGATTATGTAAGTCAAAGGACACAAAGATTAGAACAAAAAGACAGCATACTGATACAGGAAAATATCTTCACTATCCATATACATCTGACAGAGGGCTAATATCCAAAATATATAAAGGAGTCAAAAAGTTAGACACCAACAATCCAAATTATGCAATTTAGAAAGATGGGTGTACAGAGCTAAACAGAGAGTTATCAACAAAGAAATCTCAAGTGGCAAGAAGCACCTAAAGAAATGTTCAACATCTTTAGTCATCAAGGAAATGCAAATCAAAACAATTCTGAGATTCCATCTTACACTCACCAGAATGGCTAAAATTTAAAAAAAATCAAAAGACAGCACATGCTGGTGAATGTACATCAAGGGGAACACTCAACTACTGCTGGTGAGAATATAAGCTTGGACAACAACACTGGACATTCTCCACAATATTAGAAACACACATGCTCCACTATGTTCATAGCAAAATTATTCATAATAGCCAGAAATTATAAGTAATCCAGATGTCCCTCAGCTGAGGAGTGGATACAGAAAATGTAGTTTATTTACACAATGGAATACTTTTCAGCTATTAAAAGCAAGGATATCATGAATTTTGCAGGGAAATGGATAGAACTTGAGAATATCATCTGAGTGAAGTAACCTAAACCCAAAAGGACATGTATGAGAAGTGCTTAACATGACTGATTTCTGAGGGGTTTTACCCAGTAGCAGACTGAAACAGATTCAGATACTACAGCCAAGCATTGGATGAAAGTTGGGAACCCCTATGGTGGAACTAAAGGAGCTGGAGTGGATGGCAGCCCTACAGGAAGACCAACAGTGTCAATTAACCATGAACTCTGGGAAATCCCAGAGACTAAACCACCAACAAAAGAATATACATGTACTGGTTTGGGGCCCCTGGCAAATATGTAGCAGAAGACTGACTTGTCTGGTCTCAGTGAGAAAGGATGCATCTAAACCTACAGAGACTTGATGCCCCATGGAGGGGGGACACCAGAGGATCACTGTCTCAGATGTGAAGAGGAGGCCTGATGAAGGGAAGAACTCTGAGGGGAGAGGAGGAGGGGAGGTAAAATTTGGGATACAAATAAATAAAATAATTAATTAATAATAAAAAGCCATGTAAAAACTCACTACTATAAAAGTATTCTAAAATATATAAGATATAAATGGAATTAAACAACAATTCCATATAATGGGGAAACAATGTCCCAAATATATCACTTATGCTATCAAATAAAACTTCTATTGCCTAGAATAAGTCACATCCTTTTGATTTCTTGATCAAAGTGTATCCCAGAAACTTTGTTTCCAAATATCAAAGGCTATTGTTAATGCTACTGGATACCTTCCAACAGGTCTGGTAGCTGAAGACACTGCATATTTATGTCATTCAACAAGGAGAAATCAAGTGCGGGCTCAGCACTTTCCATACTGTTGGAAATTACTATACATACTACTTTACCTGAAAAGTAGTATTCAGTCTCACCAATATACATCCCTGAGATCTATAATAGAGACTTTTATGCAATATATACCCTCTGGTGCACTACTGGCACAAATTTTAAGGGAGTAAAGAATCACATTTTGATTGGATTTCAGGCCCATACCCTAATATGAAACCCATATCCAACATTTAATGAAAACAAGAACCTAAGACTAGATAGTTCACAGGCTCTAAGAGAAATGTTACCACAGTTATTTTGCTATATGATCATAACAATAAAATTACCCCTAATAACATTGCTATACCCATAAATAAGTGCATCACTAAACTCTTGTCAGGGAAACTCCTTCTAAGAATAGATGAATGAACATTGAAACCCACCTTGTACATCATGTAGCCGTTCAAGGATTTTGGAGGATTTGATCTTAATGGGAAGTTTTATTAAATGGATTTCTTCAACTTTAGGGAATAGGTTAAAAGATTGTAAGACTCAGAAGTGAGGGATAACTCCAACGAAAGAGCTTCTTATACTTACAGACTGATACACACACGAATTCAGAAACTATGACATGATGAAGACCTATATATGTTAAAAACCAGACAAGAACCTCTAAACTTGAAGGGTGAGCAATCACAAAATCCCACACCTAAGAAGTTATTTGAAATGTATAGCCCTTTGAAGCACCCACATTACATCTTGTTTTCCCAATATTTTCATCTCAGGATTCATTCAGAAAATCAGTACGACTGTTGTTTAACACTGATATCAAAATGGTGTTATCTTGTAAAATTAATTGTAAAGCACAAGCATCTGTTGTCTATAGAATACCATACAGGACTTGTATTATTTTATCTTTGAACTGCTCATGCAATTCTTCACCAAACTATTTGGAACCTGACAGGTGGAAGGATGCCAGGTTCTCCACACTGATTTGTTTACAATGGAAGAGTAGATGTGGGTGTAGGGGAGTTGAAAGAGTAGAGTTGGAGGCCACATTTTTTTCTGCGATGTTTCAATGGAGTAGGACAATTGTTGTCTGTAAAATTTCCATCTTGTTAAAATATTCATTTGTCCCATGGCAAGAAGGAAAAACACTATGTTTAGATTTGGGGGATATGTATGTATCCATCGATATTTATGTTAGTAGTTTCTCAATTTTGGATATCCATACTGAGAAGGAAACCTAGGCACTTGGGATGAGTCTCTATAGTTGTTGCAGAGAATATATAAAACATGAGATTTATACCCAGCACTGCATAAAAAATACAAAGTGAAGTAAGCCTGCAATTCAGCACTTGAGATGTGAAGTCAGGAAGATAAGAAATTACAGGAGATCCTATCTCAAAATAAAAAGCAAACAATCTGCACTGAGGCCTTCAGATATCAAATTCCTCACCTAGGCCTTCTTTTAACTGGGTCTTCCAGCATTTTCACATTTTTAATATATAAAATCCTGTTGTTTGTATGGTGCTTAACAGTATTAATAAGTAATAGTTTGAGCTCCATCTTGCCAGAAGTAGAAATTTCTCAGCAATCCCATTGTTTAAAAGGAGAAAGAAGCTACTACAACATTACAAGTTGTCAAATTTCACAAATTTATAGCCTAGCTGGAGTTTAGCTTCCTTCCAGGACAAGTGGACTGTTGGTGATGATGGCCCTAGGTAGGGTAGTGACACAATCATATTGCCTTGAATTTAATCATATGTCAGCCATTATGGTAAGCCATTAAATATCTAGAATAACTATTGTTGTATTCATCCTAGGAAGAAAATGAAGTTGACATATAGGAGTTAAAGGTCTTATTCTAGGTATTCAATTTGAGAATTGAAAGCCAGATAGGAGTTTGAGCTAATGCAAAAAGACTTTGTTTCAGGGAGCTCAAATCTGGAGAAAAACTATTTGAGAGAGCAATTAATGATACAACATGAACACTATTAAAAACAGAGGCCCCACCAGGAAACATGAACTTCATCTAGGGAAGAAGTGTAATATAAATTGCCCTAGTCCTGAAAATAGTTATCTAAGTACTAAATAACTGATGACACACTAATGGCACTTCCTTAGAAATTTTGGCTTAAAAGTCACACTGATCTCCAGAAGTTATGTTGGTGTTATTTCCTGGTCCTGAAACACCAGAACCCTAACTCCAAATTTATAGGGAAAATGAGGGTTTTAATCCAGTTGGCACAGGTGAATATACTGCAGAGGTGGCCCTTGGAACTGAAGAAGGCATATTTCATTGAGTAAAGCACTCCCAAGATATACCTGAGTCCAAACAAATTGGTTGTAGAATGGAAAGAAGACACTTGAGTAAGCACACATATGAACCAGGTAGGGTTGCTTCTACTGCTGGTAACACTGCAGAATAATCCAGCACATGACTCAGAATACTGAGCAAGAACTTCCATGCACAACATTCAGAGGAGAAGACCTTGAACATTGTGTAAACTAAATCCTTTCTAAAGGATAAGCATGCATTTCTTCAATCCCCCCCCCAATTTTATTTTTAAATCTCAAGCATGGTCTGTGGGGCACTGGGTCAGTTCTCCTCCTGTCTTTATTATGAATGAAATTCTATTTTCTAGGTTGAAAAGACTTTTCTTTGTCTTGATGTATTTCACAGAAAATGCTATTTCTTTCCACAAGGATATATGTTGGAGGGTTGTAAAAGGTGATATTAGAAACGCAGAGTTAACTTTATAAATCTGGTAGATCCATTAAGAGACATTTTTTTCAATATTATGTACTTGAAATTTCCACCAAAGACATGACTTGGCTTCAGAAGAAATAACCAAGAAAACTCCAAAAGCCACAGAGCCCCCCATCTGTCCTCAGGGACTTGGAATTTAACAGAGTGCCTTCGATACTTAGAGGCAAATATGTTTCCAACTCCATTAATTAGAAGAGTACATCTCTTCACTCCACTAACACTCTGATTTTGCATATCTCAGTCCCTAAGACAGGACTTAGTTGTCATTTATCAGGACCTTAATTGACTGGAGGGCTCAATATTTATAAAGAAATGGTATATATCTACATTATTAATAGTACTAAACAAGTATGAGATACACCAATTCAAACTCACATAGAATGAGATTAACTCACAAAATAATTTTAGCAATGAGGCTTGAGGAGAATTTACGTAAATTTTATAGACAGTTAAGGGAAGCCAGTGGCAAAGGTAGAAAGGAGGCAAATATTTGAAATCCATCTTCATTCTTCTTCTGTGTGTTTTAAGCATTGCCAAACATTTAAATATGATGATCTTCTGAATTTTTTTCTTTATGGTCCATATTACACAAAACATACACAATATAAAAATAAAGTAAAAATATAAAGAATAAGATCTTTTAGAATTATATTTCCTGTACAAGTTGGCTATATCTAATCCACTCTACACTGTAATAATATAATTGTGGTGATTATGGTCCTAATGGTGTTATAGGCAGAAGTAGTAGTGATGAACCTGTGGTTACTTTGGTGAAGATGATGGACATGTGTATGATGGTATAAGTGAAGTTGAGTGCTATAGTATAGACAACGAGAGTGGTAGGTGGTAATAAATGTGCTGCTGGTGGTGTTAATGATCATAGGTAAAGATGATTAGAAACTGCCAGTCCCTAACATATCTAATTTTTAATTGTTGTCAGCAATTGTTCCAAAAAATGACTCTCATTTGTTCTAGTTTGGCAAAGACAATTCATTGATCTGTTTAATAATTCCAACGACTAATAGTAAAAATAAAACAGAGCCTGGATCCTGAAATTTCAGGAAAATGCAAATAAACATTGTTGGATCCCATTGCTCCAAGGTACAAATGAATGCTCTCAAAATGATAACAAGTCCTATCCAGAATATAAATAAAGAAAACCCAAACACACTACCAAACAGACAGGAGATTAATTGGTCCAGAGTGAAAATCAATATGGAGTTTTCTCCTAATAAACAAAAAGAAAAGCTATACCAACATAAGATTGATAGGCAATATTTATATATGCATACAAAGGGGTCCAATAGAGCATGTTCAAGAGATATCTGTATTTCCACCTTTATTATATCACAACTCATAAAATGCAAGTTAAATAATCAGGACTGGTGCTGATCAATGGATGACTTTATTAAGAAAGTAAAATGTATATATGTAACAGAGTAATATTCAGTCATAAAGAACAATGGTATCATGTTGCATTCATGATAATTGTTATAGCTGAATATCATCTTGTTAAGAACAATAAGAATATTCTCTGAAGAGAAGGGGAGGGAACAAGGGGAGGAGGACTATATAAGGGTGGGAGTGAAAAGAGAGGAGGAAGAGGACTACAGTCTGGTTATAATGTGAATAAATAAATTAAAAGGGAAAAGAACAAGGATATTCTACAAAACATGGTAAGTGTTTGTTTTATATATAAAAATAAATTACCAAGGATGCATTAATGGACATGTGTAAATATTTGGAGACAAGTGAGAACAAAATATGTGAGGTTTGATGCAAATACAATCCAAGTTGTATATACATGAGTGAAAATTACACCTTCTTAAGTTAGCATATCCTAAAAAGAGAAATTATAGTTTTGTGAAATGAAGTAATATATCCTTCAAGCAATCAAATACTAAGTAATCTTTGCCATGACTCAAAATTCAGTCAAAATGTACAAGCTACAAATTGACATGTGGATTAAAGGATAAAAATAAAGGAAAATGAGCATATCACAAAGATAAGAAAGTGAGTTTTAAAAGAAAAGAATACATGAATACCATCAATAGATTATACTTTATTCAGCAAATGGAACAACAGTGACACACATATTTGGGAACCATACTGTCAGGGCACTTAGGGGATATCTATTAGTCTTTCCTCAGAACATCTGGTATATGAATCGATAAAGGACGACCATTCTCAGCATTCCATTGGAAAAAGGAGGATTACATTCTCAGGGAAATGCCTTCCCTATTATGAGACATAACAGGCATAAGGAGGGTGAATGGTGGAGGAGATTCTTTTGCATCCAAGATGTACTTTGAATAGAAGATGGAAGTATTGGTATGGTAAGAAAATAGATGGATTCTCCTTTCTTCCCCTTGTACTGAAGACTGCTGATGTGCTCACTTGCTCTTGGGTGGGCACTTCTGCTGGCATGGTGGAGGAGTTTGCACAGAAGGGCATTTCTGCTGGCATGGAGAAGGAAGACATGGCTCAGGAGAAGGTTCTGGACACTTTGGAGGAGGACAAGGCTCAGGGCACTTGGGTGGAGGACAAGGCTCAGGGCACTTTGGTGGTGGACACACTGGAGGAGGTTGGCAGGGCTGCTTGCACTGCTGCTCTTGGTAAGACATTGTGCTGAAGTCTCGGGATCTGAAAGGCATACATGAGAGTGCTCAGGGGTGATCCAGAACAGAGATGACAGATGGACACATGAACATCAGATCCTTTTCTCCCTCCCGGGATGAACATTATTCCCAACTCCTGTTTTAGGACTTTCTGGGTTTTCCTTTTCCTTGCAGCACTCTGTTGCAACAGTCTTGGGAAATCCTTCCTTGTTTAATGCTCTTTTCCTGGTGGAAGTATTTTGTTTCAATACAAGAAATAAGGCTATTCCACATAGCAACACCTTCAAAAATAGCAATCTCAGGTTCTGGCATCCTCAGAAATCTCAAACAATTGCTGCACCCTTCATTACCTGTATCATCACACCTGTATCACACCTGTATCACACCTGTATCATCTGCAGTTGGACAGTAAAGGGAGGCTTAGAAAAGTCTTGGGCTCTCATTACCTGCTAAAGTACATGGCCTTTCAAAGAACAAAGTATGAACATCAAAAAGGAATATACTCTATTCAAGCACCTACCAAATAAAAAGGAAAGCCACTTGTCACAATGGTCTGTGGTATTCATTGACATGTTTCTGACTGCTAGGTAGGTAACATTCATGCCATGATTAAAACTGGACTCACTACACTTATTCTCTCAAAATTGACTACATCACATATGAAGACTAGGGAGACAGAAAAATTCAAGAAATGGCACTCACCAGCTTCTCCAAAATAGTGTAGGACTTGAGTACCAGGATTCTAGAGTCAATCAGCCAAGGATCTCTTTATAGGACTGGCTTCTCAGCCCAGTGGATAAAGAACTGAGAGTGGGCACTCCCAAGAATTTCTCAACAAAAATGCAAATGCATGCGTGACTGGCTTGACCAGAACTCTACACAGTAAGACATGTTCTGTTCCTTGACATCATTGCTAGTTCAGTGTTGTGATTCAGAGGGCTCTCTTGACTTCAGTTTCAGTAAGTTTTGATAGATGCAAAAATTGAGTGGTTTTCAATCTGGTTATCTAAATTCTATTTCTCGATTCAAGACATTTTTTTTCCGCTGAGCAACTGTCCTGATTCTTCTACTTCACCTAATTGGTATTATGTGGTATATAAGCCCATTTACATGTCTATTTTTTAGACTAACTTTTCCTAAATGAAGGGAATAAAGAGGACTTTAGTATAATTTCAGCATCATCTTTGATAACTCTGTTCCAAGAGACAGTTTGTGTCTCCTGCCTAGGCTACATGCTTTTCTCTGAACAATAGAAAATAGTATATACCTTTCAGAGTAAAGGCTGATGATCTTGGGCATTATTATGACCCTTTACAGGACTGCCATGTCAAATGATATATTTGGGGTATATATACTTGGACTCACCTCTGAAGATGACCACAAGACTGCTTATTATGACAGGAGAGGAACTAAAATCACACCTGTCTTAAGTATGTTATACTTAGGTGTCTAGCATGAAGATGCGCAATAACTCACAACTCACTTATGTAAAAGATTGTTGAGACCAAATATAGTACACAGCCATTAAAGTTTCTCTGAGAACTTCCAAAGGAAACAGTACACTGAATTCTTTAAATACAACACACAGAAACACAATCACACACAGACACAGACACAGACACAAACATGAAAGAGAGACAAAAGAGAGAGAGAATCTTTCATCGTAATCTGCCATGTATAAATATATCACTTCCTGGTTTTCTAAGGCTTGTTATTAAATCGTTGCTTATAAAAACTAACAAAACTATTTTAAACTTGGAGTTTTTATAATTCTTGACTGTTTCAAACCCTTTGGGGGAGGACAGTGCTTCTGGGCACTTAAGGGGCACATATAGCGGGAGGCTGGCAGGGCTGCTTCCATTGGTGCTGTTGGTATTGCATTGTGCTGAAGTATCAGGATCCAAAAGAAATGATGCGACAGTTCTCCCATAAGTTATCCCCACAGAGAATGAATCTCATGTTTATGGAATATGAGAACTATTCATCAATCCAAATTCTTCCTCAGAACTTCCTGACTTTCCCTTCCATGTCACCACTTTGACTCATTAACCTAGGAAATCTTCCTTTTTCTTCACATTTTCAATGAGAAATGACTTTATTCAAAAGGATGGTGGCACTGTGGGAAAATAAAATCTTTAAGATAACCCTTCTGAAGTTTAAATTCTAAAAAAAATAAAATTATCTCAGTGACGAGAGTAACTACTGCCATTATTGCCACTTGGGATATCCCAGGATGCTGACTAGGTATTAAACAAAATGGCATAATTTGAGGATCTAGAACATGCTCAGTGGGACAACAAAAGAGTTCTGAAAAAAAAGAAAAAATGTTCTATTTGGTCCTAGAAACTTGCTTTATATCTGGAGGAGAAAGAATAGGATGAGGAATATGAAACAAGCTTTTGTTCTACTAACAGCATTGTTCTGAGAAGCACATGAGCACTGAATCAACATCAGTGAATCATGTCAGCTTCCTATGACTGTGAATGCCTTTGACAGTAAGGAAGGGTTCAGCTGAGAATGTCACTGTCCATTTCCCTAAAGGGAAGCAGTCATCATAGTTCAGAACTGGAGGCAAGAGAATAACCAATAATACTGTATCACCAGTAGAAGGTCCAGAAAAGCTAGTACAGATGCTTCACATCCAGGTCAGTAGGAGACTTAGAACTCTCCATATTTACCTAAACACATCAAGGATCATCATAGGCAAATGTCTGTCATGCTACATTACAAAACTGGCTAATCACTTTCAAGGCCAGTATAAGACAGAGTCAGTTACACCCAAGGTTCTTTTTATTCTTACTAATAGAGACTGATCAAAAGGGTATAAAGCATTAAAAGAGAATAATAGAAAGGAAGAATTATATTGTAGTAGGAAATGAGAAAGCAGGATACATCAGGGCATATGGATAGGGATGATTAACATTAAAGTTTCTTTAAACTATATAGAAATCTACTACTCTAAACATTTATGAAAATCTATACATATATAAAATGTTTAAATGAAACTATCTTACAACTGGAGTGGTGGTCAGTGGGCAGACTACTACAAGGAGACAACCATATACAAGGAAATACAATCCTCAGTAACAATAATAGTTTACTAGTATTTATTTAGTCAGTAGGGTCCCATATATTGATTCTAATACCTTTCAGACTAATGGTTTTAATCTTATCTGCCTTCTAGAAATCCATGGTAAGACATTATTGCCATAGAAATCACAAGCTTAATACATAAAGCATGGAGAGACCTAGGAGATGCTCATCAAGACATTCATCCCTTCTGGCTAGCATTAATGATACTGAAAGGTATTATGTACACTGCTGAAAGAGAAATAATTACCAAAGTAATCACCAAAATAATTACCTAGATCTGAACACTGAGGGTACAACAATGACTAGCTTGACAAGATCTGCCCACTGCTGTGAATGTAGCACAAATGCCAGGGGAGGAACCACTGAGTTTTTATTTGGATTTAAGGTTCTTCCTTGTGAATTAAAGTGCATATCTGGCACAGGTAAAGGAGAATCAGTAACTAGATAGGATATAGACCTTTGGGGATAATACAACCAACACCATTATTCTCATAATGGACAAATGAACACAAAAATCCCTAGTGACATTGTTAAGTCATATCAATACATCTCTTATTCCTCATTAGAGAAGCTACTACTTGCAGTAGAGTATTAGCACAGTGGCCCTTTAGTGATACATGGTATAGAGGATAAAAGACTTGTATTGCTTAATATTACCTTCATAGAAGACCTGGAAGAAAGATTGTGTGAGCCAGAGGTAGAAACTGTTTTCTTCATTCAACCAGAACAATAAACAGTTGAAATCACAACTGTTGAGATGGTGTGCATAAGTCATGTAAAAGTTCAAGTCAGACAAAAACTCAGCATGGAAGAGAAAGGAAGTATGAAATTCTACCACCAGCTGAGGAACTGTTAACAGTTGATAGCTTCTGGGAGAAAATGTGTTAGTTTTCTTCCATAATGTGATACTTGGTATGTTTATCACACACCTGTATACACTCCAATGTCTAGAGTATTTAGACTACAAAAACTGCAATCTATGGGATCAGGGAGAGGCAAATAAAAAAACAACCCAAACTTGGAGTGGGGAAGAGAGGAAAAGACACAGTTGATGAAGAAGGACCTATTTTGGTAAGCACCTGAATGAATACTATCAAAATGTATGGGAAAAAATGAAGCTAAGTAAGAAGTAAGCCTCAAGGGTAGATGCTTGAATCTCATCAAGAAGGACACATGGGGGTAAATAGAAGGAGGTATAGGGTGGTGGAAGGTTTAGGGTGAGAATGTAAGAAATGGGGAGAGGACAAAGGGAGAGAGAAATGAAATTAGAGGGGAAGCATCTCTGAGAAGAGCTAGAAACCTAGGACAAGGGCAACTCCCAGGAATCTTTGAGGATAATCCTACCTAAGACTCTTAGCAACAGGGGATATGCAACATGAAATAGCCACCCGCTATAACCAGGCAAGACTCCAATGCAGGGATGGGGACACCAAAGTACGCACAAAATCTCTGACCCAAAATTTATTCTGATTCTAAGATGCACACAGGAGTAGAGATGCAGCAGAAATTATACAACCAATGACTAGCTCACCTTGAGATTCTCTATATTTGACATTAATAATGGTATTCTGCAGACAGGTGCCTAGGATAACTTTCCTCTGAAGGCTTCATTAGCAGCTGATAGAAACAGATGCAGAGACCCACAGGCAAACATTAGGCAACACTCAGGGAATCTTGAGAAAGAGAGGAAAGAAGAAAGGAATGAGCTAGAAATGTTAAGGACACCACCAAGAAACCTACAGAATTAACTAGCATGGACTGATAGGGGCTCACAGAGACTGAACCATTAACCGAAGAGTCTGCATAGGATGCACCTAAGCCCTCTACATAATTAAGAGATGTATAGCTTGGTCTTCATGTGGAACCCATAACAACCAGATAGGGGACTGCCTCTGACTCTGTTCCCTGACTAGATTATTTTCCCTTACTTGATTGCCTTGTCTAGCCTCAGTAGGAGATGATCAGCCAAGTCCTACTTCAACATGATATGACAAGCTAGGCTGGTAAACATAGGAGTTCTCCCCTTCTCTGAGGAGAATGGAAGTGGAAGATTTGGGGAGGGAGGGAAGAGTGTCGTACTGGAAGGAGAGGAGTGAAGGGATATAAAGTAAATAAATAAATAAATAAATAAATAAATAAATAAATAAAAATTCTCAAAGAATTAATAAAGATGTCATTTTAAAGAAGGCATCATGTCTCCAAAAAGTTTCATTTCTTTGCTCTTGTATGTCGGATTCAGTGGATGAGAGTGAGTACAATCTACATGAATATATTGAAATACCATAATAAAACTCTTCACTTTTTACAATGATATATGCTAATTCTCACAGTACTGGCACCAAGTCATAGAATCTGAATGTCTTTTCAATCTGAGGAACTAAAGATGAATTCCTTCCATATAAACTCCATGAATAGTTTCCACAAACGAATAAGGATACACAGTATACTTTTTACATGTATGAACCTTCAAGATATAAGACATGGAATACATGTGTACACAGAAGTAAATACATATACACAGGTCTTTCTAGCTGTCATCTATCATTGTGCTAAGTATTAATTTTGTGATTGTGTAGATTAAATGGTGCTGAGTTTAACCAGAATCTTGTTTATCCTTATTTTCTAAGTCTTTATATGAATCAAATGATAGACATGAATATGAAGTTTTAATATTTTTCTATCTCTTCATTTAATTTTAGATTTTACTAGGATATAGTGAATGCCCACTAAGAAAAAGTCCCTGAACATAGTCAAAACTCTATACTAACATATGCAATGAATAAACAAAAAACAAGTGGTTCTATATAGGGTTCACATTACTTGACTGGAATCACTTTCTCCTACATTGATAAATATATTTGGGTTTATGATGATGTTGTTGGTGCTGATTGTGCTGGGCTGGGAATTGTTGATCATGAATATGGTTATGATGGCTCTCACTGGGGTTAAAGGAGTGAGGGTAGCAGTGATATCGGAGATAGGCAGGGGTGGATAGTGTGATGACTTGCAGTGTTTGTGATAATGATGGCATTATTAGTGATGATGATAATGATGATAATAATGGTGATAATGTTGCTGATGGAATGGGAATATCAGTGAATGTAGTAGAAACTGTAGAGTAGCTGCTTCTATGACTATCGTGTATTCAGTACGAATTAAGTGTCCTGGATTTATGCAAATCAAATGGCATGTATTAATTCAATTACTTCAAAAGATAGCCTTTCAGCATAATTTCACATCAAAAGATAATGTTGGATATGTTTAGCAGTTAAAGAAATGAAAATAAAACCTGGACCAAAAGATCATTACACACATGAAAGAATGAGTACCATTGGCATAATTACAAACAGTCCTGGCAGAGGAGTGAAAAAATAAGAACTCTACCTTGCTGATTTTGAAAAAGTAGATTAATCCATCAATTATACATGTCACTGTAGGTTTCCTGCAAAAAATAGCACTAAAAGCAGAACTATATATGATTCAGTAGCCTTGCTTGGGTTTATATAAAAAGAAGTCAAATAGAACATACAAAAATGATGCTATATATCCATCTGTATTTCAGAACAACTTCTAATATGCAAGCTAAATAATCAGCCTAGTTGCTCACCATTGGATGAATAGAATAAGGAAGCGTGGCTCTTTCCAGTACTGGAGAAATATTCAGTAACAAAAAAGGACCTTTTAAAAGACAAGGTTGGCATAGATATCTCAACTATAGAAACAGGTGAATATAACAAAGATAGATTAATATAGATGTGTAACTAACTACTAGGGGAGAAGAAAAGGCAAGTGAGAGAAAATTGGGTGGAGGTGTGGATAGAAAATGTAAACTAAGTGTCATGTGAATGCCTGAATGTCACATAGTCTTCTTAAACTAGCATGTACTGAAGGAAAGATTGTATTTTTGAATAATGAAATGATGTGTTACTACAGCAATCAAACTCTTGTGGGCTCTCTAGTTTGATGTCAACTTGACTATGGTAAGGTCATGAGAGAGGAAAGAGCCTCCACTGAGAAAATGCCTCCATAATACTGGGCTTCAGACAAGTCTTTAGAAGATTTTCTTAATTAGTAACTGAGGAAAAAGAGCATGTTCTGCTGTGGGTGGCATGACATGTTGGCTGGTAGTCCTGGGTTGTCTAAGAAAGCAGGTTGAGCAAGCTAGTTAGCAGCCTTACTCCATAGTCTGGACCAGTTCTTGTCTCAGGGGTTTTTTTTCCATGTTTGAGTTCTTTCCTGACTTCCTTCTTTGTCAGATTATGGGTGTAGGCATGTAAACCAAATAGAAACTTTCTCACCCAACTACATTTTGGGAATGGTGTTTTATTATAGCAAAGTAACCCTAACTAGGAAACTAGTTATTCTTTGATATGATCCAATGGACAAGCAACAGAACAAGAGTTAGAAACAAAGGAACATGACTCTAACATAGCAATAATACAATGACTTTTGAAGAAAGGAAACAGGAATACCATCAAAGCATATTACTTTATTGGGGAAGTAAAACAACAGTGACAACTAGCCTGCTCAAGTGATAAGAGTGATTTGAAAGATGTCATACTGAACAATGGAGCAAGAACCTTTATCCACAGCCCCGTTTAAGCAGCAGGATTATAGTCTCAGGCAAATTCGTTACTTATCATAGATCATCACTGAGATGTGGAGGTAGACGAAGGATAGAGAAAATTCTTCTACATCTGTGCCAGGCTTTGGATGGAAGATGAAGGTGTTGCTTTAAAAGTACATGAGATGGATCCTCTTCACTTCCCCTTGTCCTGATGACTGCTAAAGCCCTCACTTGCTCTTGGGTGTGCACTTCTGCTGGCATGGTGAAGGAGGTTGCACAGGAGGGCATTTCTGCTGGTATGAGGGAGAGGGACATGGCTGGGGGCACTTTGGGGGAGGACAAGGCTCAGGGCACTTTGGGGGAGGACAAGGCTCAGGGCACTTTGGAGGAGGACAAGGCTCAGGGCACTTCTGGGGTGGGCACACAGGAGGAGGCTGGCAAGGCTGCTTGCACTGCTGTTGTTGGTAAGACATAGTGCTGAAGTCTCAGGATCTGAAAGACATTACATGAGAGTGTTCAAAGATGATAAATACAGAAAAGATTGACAGA
>NW_022196898.1:40801189-40805092 GCF_008632895.1 Mastomys coucha | reverse complement strand
ACAGCTCACTTATGTGAAGAACTGCAGAGATTTTCAGTGGTACAGAGCAACTAAAGTTTATCTGGGAACTTACATCAGACAGTACATATAATTCTTTAAATACAGCAGTTAACCATGCCTGAGCATATGCACGTGCACATACACATACATGCACACACACACAAACACACACACACATACACACACATACACAACACACACATACACTTGCATGCACAGGCACATGTACTAACATATTCACACTGAAAGAAAGAACATCAATCTTACACTTTAATCTGCTATGTAGCTACATATATCACTTCTGATTTCAAAGGTTTATTAATGACACATTGATGCATAAAAACCAACATAATGAATTATAATTGGTGGTTTTGTAATTCTTGATTGACTTCTTTTTTTGTTTTGTTTTGTTTTCTTTATTTGCAATATCTCCTTTCCCAGGTTCCCCTCCAAAAGAAAAAAGAAAAAGAAAAGAAAAGAAAATAAGAAAAAAAAATTAAAAAGCCCAAAAACTAAAACAATCCCATGTTCCTTCTACCCTCTCCCTGTTCACCACCACACCCTCTCCCATTTCCTGGCCCTGGCATTCCCCTATAATGGGGAATAGAACCTTCACAGGACCAAGGTCTTCTCCTCCCATTGATGACCGACTTGGCCATCCTGTGCTATACACATGCTGCTGGAAACATAAGTCCCCCCATGTGAACCCTTTGGTTGGAATTTTAGTCCCTGGGAGCTCTGAGGCTACTAGTTAGTTCATATTGTTGTTCGTCCTAAGGGGCTGCAAACCCTTCAGCCCCTTAGGTCCTTTCTCTAGCTCCTTCAATGGGGACCCTGTACTCAGTCCAATGGATGACTGTGAGCCTCTACTCCTGTATTAGTCAGGTACTGTCAGAGCCTCTCCAGAGAAACCTATATCAGGCTCCTGTCAGCCAGCACTTGCTGATATCCACAATAGTGTCTAAATTTGATGATTGAATATGGGAAGGATTCCCAGGTGAAGCAGTCTCTGGATTGTCCTTCCTTCACTCTCTGCTCCATAGTTTGTCTCTGCAACTCCTTCCATGGGTATTTTGTTCCCCCTTTTAGGAAGTAATGAAGTATCCACACTTTGGTCTTCCTTCTTCTTGAGTTTCTTGTTGTTTGTGGATTGTACTTTGTGTATTGCAATAATCTAGGCTAATATTCACTTACCAGAGAATGTATACCATGTGTCTTCTTTTGTGATTGGGTAACCTCCCTCAGGATGATATTCTCCAGGTCCATCCATTTCCTCAAGAATTTCATAAATTCATTGTTTTTAATAGCTGAGTAGTACTCCATTGTGTAGATGTACCACATTTTCCGTACCCATTCCTCTGTTGAGGGACATTTGGGTTGTTTACAGTTTCTGGTTATTATAAATAGGGCTGCTATGAACATAGTGGACCATGTGTCCTTATTACATGTTGGAGCCTTGATTGACTTCTTAACATTTTTTGGGAGGACAAGACCCTGGACACTTAGGGCATATAAACACAGGAGTGTGCCAAGACTGCTTGCACTGCTCCTATTGGTAGACTATCATGCTAAAATGTCAGAATCTGAAGACACACATGAGATTTCTCCCACAAAATGTCCCCATACAGAATTACCATCTTGTTTTTGGAATATCAGTGGTCTTCATCAAACAGCTCTTTTTTCTCTCCATATTACCATCTTGTTTCTTTAAACTTGGTAATTTTTTTTCCTTTACATTTCAGTGTCTTTGCTATAAAGGACAGAATAATGGTGCTTAGAGAAAATGGTGCTTGTCTTATCTGCAAGACAGGAAATCTGAAGTTTAGGTTCTAAAACACTGAAGAATCTCAGTGATGACAATAACTTTAGACATCACTTGGGATGTCTCAGGAAGTTGACTGGGGTATAAAACAAAGGCCAGAAAGACTCAGTGATATAGAATAAGCTAAGAGGAACAACAAAAATCTTGAGAAAAGAGGAAAATATGCTATTTGCTCCTGAAAAGTTGCTTTATGT
Organism: Mastomys coucha; assembly: GCF_008632895.1. Lineage (NCBI taxonomy): Eukaryota > Metazoa > Chordata > Mammalia > Rodentia > Muridae > Mastomys > Mastomys coucha. Next base: position 40,803,076 of record NW_022196898.1, on the reverse strand, counting down.
CTGGATGAGAAAGAATCAAATGAGAAAGATGAAAAAACGCCTTTGAGAGGCAGGTGGCCACTGAGTCAACCTCAGTGAAGCATGTCAGCTTCCTATGACTGTCAGTGTTTTTGACAGTAAGGAAGTGTGCAGATGAGAATGTCACTGTTTGTGTCCCTAAAGGGAAAGAGTCATCACAGTTCATAACCTGAGGGCAGATGTTGACAAATGCACCAGCAGTAGATGGCTCATAAAGGCTGTACACATACCACCTGACCGGGTAAGCAGGAGACTTATTACTCTCCGTATTTGCACATAATACATCAAGGATATTCCCAGGAAAATGTTTAGCTTCTGCTATTACAAACTGCACAGATACCTAGTAAGTTGTCATGCTATGAAACACAGAGTCTGTTGCAGCTGAGGTTGTTAGTGTGACTTTAGCCCAATCTGAAGGGTATAAAGTGTTAAACGGAAACAATGGAAAAGAAAATTTTACCTTGTGGTAAGAGATGGCAGAGCTGGGTCCATCAGGGTGTATGGAGAGAGATGATTAACATCAAAGGTCACTTTTAAAAACCATATGAATATCTACCACTCAAAATGCTTACTAAAATATGTACATATGTAAAATGTTTTAGTGAAGATGTCTTACAACCGGAATGGGAGGACAAGGAACATAGTACCACAAATTGCCAAAGACCAGCTTTGACACCAAGCAGTAAACTGATGCAAGCAGCTGATTGGGGTCAGTGCTGAGAGCTTCTGACAGAAGCTGCTGCCTATGGCAGTGAGAAGTTAGAGAAGAGAAAGAGAGAGATCAGACACACATACCCACACACACACACACACACACACACACACACACACACACACACACACGGGGGGGGGGGCGGCGATTCTTGAAGCAAAGACAAGCTCCAGTAGTTTATTTCTTTTCATAACCCCCATTTTTATATCCCTTAAGACAAAGTTTTTTCCATTAGGAAGAAAATTACCTCATGGATACATGTTCATCATTTAGCAAAGATACTTACCACAAAAACATTTTCTTCAGAAACAAATTAAAATTGTTACAGAAAAGGAAATTACAACAGGATATTGATTATGTATTTCTTATATGAAACTTATACCAACATAAACAATTCTCATCTATCTTTCTTTTTTTTTCTCTTGGATTTTGTGTTAGATATTTTCTTTATTTACATGTAAATTTCTCCTTTCCCAGTTTCCCCTCCAAAAACCAGACAAAAAAAACAAACAAAAACAACAAAAACAAACCCCTGTTGCCTCCCCCCTCCCCATGCCTGCCACCCTACCCTCTCCCACTTATTGGCCCTGGCATCCCCCTACACTGGGGCACAGAACCTTCAATGGGCTGAGATCCTCTTCTACTATTGATGAATGAATTTGCAATCCTCTACTATACACATGCTGCCAGAACAATCAGACCCATCCATATGCAGTCCTTGGTTGGTGGTTGAGACCTTGGGAGCTCTGAGGGTACTAGTTGGTTCATATTGTTGTTCGTCCTAAGAGGCTGCAAACCCCTCAGCTCCATAGGTCCTTTCTCTAACTCCTTCATTGAGGACCATGTACTTAGTTCAATGGATGGCTGTGAGTCTCTACATCTGTATTAGTCAGATACTGTCAGAGCCTCTCAGGAGATAGCTACATTTAGGCTGACTTGCCCTTCCATCAGTCTCTGCTCCATAGTTAATCTCTCCAACTCATTCTGTGGGTATTTGGTTCCCCCTTTTAAGAAGGAATGAAATGTCCACCTTTTGGTCTTCCTTTTTCTTGAGTTTCTTGTGGTTTGTGGGTTGTTATTCCTGTATTTCAAACTTCTGGGCTAATAACTACTTATCAGAGAGTGCATACCATGTTTGTTCTTTTGTGATTGGGTTA
>NW_022196898.1:40799369-40800370 GCF_008632895.1 Mastomys coucha | reverse complement strand
GTATACATTGGATATTAGCCCTCTATCAGATATAGGGTTGGTAAAGATCTTTTCCCACTTTGTTGGTTACCGTTTTGTCCTATTGACAGTGTCTTTTACCTTACAAAAGCTTTGCAACTTTATAAGGACCCATTTGTCAATTCTTGATCTTAGAGCAGAAGCTATTGACATTCTCTTCAGGAAATTTTCCCCTGTACCTATTTGTTCGAGGTTCTTCCCCACTTTCTCTTCTATTAGTTTCAATGTATCTGCTTTGATGTGGAGGTCCCTGATCCACATGGACTTGAGCCTTGTACAAGAAGAAAGGAATGGATCGATTTGCATTTTTCTACATGTAAACTGCCAGTTGAGCCATCACCATCTGTTAAAAATGCTGTCTTTTTTCCACTGGATGGCTTTAGCTCCTTTGTCAAAGATTAAGTGACCATAGGTGCGTGGGTTCATTTCCGTGTCTTCAATTCGGTTCCATTGATCTACTTGCCTGTCACTGTACCAATACCATGCAGTTTTTATCACAATTGCTCTGTAGTACAGCTTAAGGTCCGGGATTGTGATTCCACCACAGGTTCCTTAATTGTTGAGAATAGTTTTTGCTATCCTGAGTCTTTTATTGTTCCAGGTGAATCTGCAAATTGCTCTTTCTAAGTCTGTGAAGAATTGAGTTGGAATTTTCATGGGATTACATTGAATCTGTAGATTGCCTTTGGTAAGATGGCCATTTTTACTATATTAATCCTGCCAATCCATGAGCATGAGAGATCTTTCCATCTTCTGAGATCTTCAATTTCCTTCTTCAGAGACTTGAAGTTCTTGTCAAACAGATCTTTTACTTGCTTAGTTAGAGTTACACCGAGGTATTTTATATTATTTGTAACTATTGTGAAGGGTGTTGTTTCCCTAATTTCTTTTTTTGACTGTTTATCCTTTGTGTAAAGGAAGGTCTCTGATTTGCTTGAGCTAATTTTATATCCAGCTACTTTGCTGAAGTTGTTTATCAGGTT
>NW_022196898.1:40784262-40790610 GCF_008632895.1 Mastomys coucha | reverse complement strand
CATGTGCCTACAAATGAATACAAACACATTGGTCCTTTGTTGAAGTCATCTATCATTCATCTAAATACTAGATTTTCTTAGTTATCGTCTTTTAGGTGAAATGACACTGCATTCAACATGAATATTTTTATTCTGATTTTCTAAGTGTATTTATGAATCAAATGACAGGCATGAATATGAAGCTTTAATATCTTTTTATTTTTTCCATACAATTTCATATTTAACTATGTTCTAATATATGCCACTATGATAAAAATCTGAAATATAATAAAGATTCTCTATTAACAAATGAAATAATTAATAACACAAAATGGGAGATTCTTCACATTCATTATCTGGAATCACTGTCTACCACATTGTTCTCTTTAACAATATTTTACTTGGGTTTTTTATGTTGTTGGTGGTGCTGGTGGTGATGAACATGGCAATGTTAATGGACATGAGCATGGTGCTCTTTGTGGAATTGTAGTGGTAAAGGCAGCAATTATATTGGAGGTAGGCAGTGGTGGGTAGTGTGATACTTGTAATGACTGTGATTATGATAGTGATGTTTCTGATGGAAGAAGGGATAGTACTGAGGGTAGCAGAAACTACATGAACCAGCAACTTCTCAAACTATCACTTACTTAGAACTAATTGGATCCCTCAGATCTTGGTAATCAAATGGCATGCATTAGTTCAATTATTACCAAAGACAAGTATTGGACACAATTAGGAATTTCCAAAGCTAATAGTAACAAGAAAATCTTCTACATATTCAGTCATTAGATAAATGTAAACCAAATCTACACCAGAAGACCATTATATCCCTGTAAGAATGAGTACCATCAAGATAATAACAAAAAGTCCTAGCAGAGAAGTGGAGGGGGGAATCAAATTCTATGACTGTGAGAGAGTAGATTAACCTACCACATATGTAAATCAGTGTGAGGTTTCCTCCAAAGAATTATTACCAAAGGCAGAACTATTATATGATTCAGGAGTATAACATGGATTCTTATTTTGATGAAAGTCAACCTACAGATTATTCAGATAAACTGATTAGCATACCTTCTCACTCATAATTGATTGATGACATAGGAAAATGTGACACACACACAAACATATATATGTATGTATATATATATATATTGTAATAATAGTCAGTAATAAAGAACAATGATATGTGTTCTTTAGCAAATGATAAAACTTCATATCATGTTAAGGCCAAGTTATGGTAGATTGATTGATATAGAGATATATCATATATATGTATATATATATATATATATATATATATATATATATGCAAATTCAGAGAAAGACAGGGGAGAGGAAAATGCATGGGGTTGTAGGGAGAAAATATGTTCCAAGTGGCACATATATACTGAATATTGAATAGTCTTCCTAAGTTAGCATGTGCTAAAGGAGACATTTTAATTGGAGAGAATGAAAGAATATTTCTCACAAGCAAACAAAAACTGTGTAATATTTTATATAGTTCAAATTTAGGATCTGGAGAGATGGCTCAGCAGTTAAGAACATTTCCATAGTTCCTGAGTTCAATTCCCAGCAATCACATAGTGGCTCAGAATCATCTGTAATGGGATCCAATGTCCTTTCTTGGTATGTGTGAAGACAGCAGCAGTGTACCCACATACATTAAATAAATAAATAAATAAATAAATAAATAAATAAATAAATCTTTTAAAGAAAAGGCAACATTCATTCATTCAAATATATTTTTTAAAATATTTCAGTCAAAACCTGATTACAGTAGAGTGACTGGGGAATCAAAAAAAAAAAAAACAAATGAAGGAACATGAACATAATAGGAAAGTAACATAATAAGTTTTGCTGATGTCAAATTTGACATTCTGTTTCTGAATAAAGCAGGTGGGTATCATTGGAGATTTTGGGGAACAAAGTTCTTTACTTTTGATAATCTATCTCTTTCTTTAACTCTTTGCTATACTGTTGCCACTGGCTTCTGACAATTAACTACTGCTGATAGCAGCAGGAAATTAAGGAAAAAAAGTTTAGTTATCTGCCCTCTTTTCTCTCTAGTTCAAGTAGCCCTCACTGGCCAGTCAAGAGGCTCTGAATTCATTAATTCTTCCTGAGCCTGAGAGAAATGAAAAAAGTAGAAAAGAAGAAAATCATACACACACACACACACACACACACACACACACACACACACTGGTTGGGACTGAACACTTGTTTTAATAAATTTTACAAATGCACATGCATAATTATATGCATTCACATGCATGTACACACATATGTATGTACATACATATAGACAGATAGGCAAATACAAATACACATTTGGTGGATGGAGCCGAGTCCTAAATGCCACTTTATTTCCTTTCTTTGGCAATTTATAGCGTCTTAGACAAAAGTTCTTGATAAAATTATCTCATAGATAAAATGTTGATAGTGATTTAAAAGCAGTGTTTCATACTATAAGCTCATTATAAATTCAAAACAACAGTTTCACATTGCCTTCCTTTGCCATAGTGCACACCTCTGGCTTCACTCTTGGACATAACCTGAATGAATGTTCTTCCTTGATCATGAATTTGTCCCAAGCCTCTTTCCCTTCTTAGTGTAATTTATGAAAGCTCATTGCATTCCTTATTATGTAGCCTTTACTTATTATTTTATGAGGAGGGGTGTATTCTATTCTTGTTACTAATTGTATTACATCTTTCTGCAAAATAACTAAAACTATCTCCTTTAACTTTTTCCCTAAAATTATTTTAATCAAATCACAAATTGTATAAAGTCATTAATTCAGCTAAATAGCACTAATTTATGAAAGTTAATTTTCATGTTGCTCTTCAGGAAATTTGCCCAATAAGTGGGCTGATGCCCAGAAATCATAAAGCTATGTAGTTAGTGGCAGGAAAGGCATATCAACAGCAAGAAGCAATCCTGAGATGAAGATTCTGGGGGCTGTGCATCTCAGAGTCCACCCATCACAGCCATGAGAAACAGTGGGCCATCTCTAAAAACATCACTGTGCTTGCCACTGTCTTTCCTAGATAGCTTCTGACAGAGTTTTAGAAAAAAAGAACACATGAGAACCATCAACTAGACTGTACTTTATTCAGGATATGAAACCACAGTAACAACACAACAGTGAAGGCACCTGACAGTTTTAGAAAGTATCCTCTGAGTGCACTGAATAAACACCTGCTGCTCTTCCCTCTGAGGATCTGGGATGTCAGCTGCTAGAGACATATCCTTCTCTGTAGCTCCTTGAAAACAGAAGAATAGTATCAGGTGAATGGATTCCCTATCAGTGGTCAGCACAGGCACATGAAGGGTCAAAAGTGGAGATTTCTCTGCATCAATGGCAGGCTTTGGAGGAAAGATGAAAGTATTGCTATGGAACGTCATGAGATGGATTCCCTTCTCTTCTCTTGTTGCTGATAACTGCTGAACCCCTCACTTGTTCATGAGTGGGCACTTATGCTGGGATGATGAAAGAGTTTGTGCAAAAGGGCATTTCTACTGTCACAACTGGGGATTGGGGTCGGGGGGAGATGGCTCAGAAGACTTTGGCCAAAAATGAGGCTCTAAGTACTGGAACAGGCAGAAGTGGATAAGCCTCAGAACATTTGCGGGCTGAAAAAGGCTCTGTGCACTTTGAGGGTAACCACACAGGAAGAAGTTGGGTGGGTGCCTTGCACTGCTGCTGTTGGTAAGACACGCTGAAATCTCAGGATCTGAAACAATTACACATTCAGGAGTGATTCACACAAAAAAGATTGGTGGAGACATGGAAGAGCAAATCTATTTCTCACTCTAGGCATGCACATTATTCCCCAATTATGTTTTAGGGATTTCTGGTTTTTCATTTACTGTCAGCAATCTATTTCAGTAGGCTTGGGAAATTTTCTTGTTTTATACTTTTTTCCAGAAGAAAACCATTTTGTTCCAATGAACAAGTAAAACTGTTTTCACACAGAAATGCCTTCAAAACAGACAGGGTCAATTTCTAGAACTCCAAATAATCTCACAACTAATTTTTGTCTGTGTTGTCACTTGCAACATAGCAGTAGGTGGCCTAGAGTGCCACAGTAAAGTACTGATGATAAGGAGAATACCAGATTCTAATACCTACTAAGTCATATGGCTTTGAACATCACACAAGATGATATATATGAAAGAGATGTACTCTGTTTAACCACCAACCAAATACAAGGGAAAACCAGCTATAACATTGGACTAATTGAACTGATAATCATGGTGGCTGCAGGGAAAATGTGTTTTAGTCTTCATTTATTGCAAGATAACAACATCCTTTTGTTCCTCTTACATTCCCATTTCAGTTTATAACAAGGATGTACTTGTAATTTGCCATAACCACAACTGACCAGTGTGTTCAGTAATTAAAAAGAAACTCTGCATACCTTCCACAATTGGCAAATCTAAGTTACAGGGTAATCATAAATTTGTCTGAATGTTTAATCAAATTAACTTCTAAAGTACCTGCAGAAGTGATGCATGAAAAGAAGTTGCTTCTTAAGTTTTATGGACTGTGAGAGGAAGCTGGTAGAAGAGATGGAGAAGAGACAGAGAATTTGAGACACACTGTGCCACTTTCTGTGCCACTTGTAGTATAAGTAGTGTCAAACTATTACATATGACCCCCCAATTCCACCCAGCAGACATCTGCAATATTAAGTATAAAATAAATATAAGAAAATAAAGGGAAGACTGAAATATAGCATGATTTTGAACCTGATTGCCTTTGCTCAGTATATGCAAGCCACTTCCTTAATGAACCAAATGTAGCATAGTCATGATGCCATTGATGGTGGCAGTACCAGTGATGCTGCTGGTTCTGGAGACAAGTGGCATATAACTAGTGATGGCCATGGTACTCTTACTGAGGGTGACAGGAATGAAGATCACAATAATGGGAAAGTAGAAGGTGGTGGATAGTGTGTTAGCTTGTACTATTTGTGATAATGGCTGGTAATATTGATAGCGATCTTGCAGATGTAAATGAAATGGTAGTGAGAGTAGTGGAAACAGGTAGTGGAAGCCAGCAGCTTTTAAACAATCACCTACATAGTATGGATTAGCTGCCGAAGATTATGCCAATCAAATGGAATGAATTAGTTCAATTATAACCAAAAACAACTTTGGGGTATAATTAGGAGTTTCTACAAATAAAAATAACAAGAAAGATTTCCAGTCGTTTAAGAAACAAAACCCAGAATGCACCACAAAACCATTATACCCATGTAAGAGTGAGTACCACCAACATAATAACAGGGACTAGCAAAGGAGTGTAGAAAAGGGAAAACAAATTCTTAGATAGAGAGTAGATTAACTCACAAAATATGGATATCAGTGTGGAGTCTTCCAAAGAAATAACATTAAAACAAAAATTTCATGTGATTCAGCAGCAGCATCACTCACTTGGGTTCATATATTTTTAAAAAGTCCTTATGAAGCATAAAATATAGATGCACTAATATCCATCTATCTCTCACTACTACTCCTAGTACTCAAGATAAATAACAAATCAAGCTGCTCACCAGTGAATGAATGGATTAAGAATATACAGCACATATATAAACTGGAATAATAATAATAAAAATGAACAATAACATGTTTTCAGAAAAATGAATGAAATTGTATATCATCATGTTGAGAAAAATATAGACATTATAAAAGAAAAGATTGGTATAGTGGTTTCAATTATGAAATAGAAAAAATAATTTATATAAATGTGTAATTATTATGTCAGAGGGAGGACACAGGGGAAGGTAAAATACATGGGGGAGTGAGGAGAATGTAGGAGGAGTAGGTCCCAAGTGTCACAAGCATATCTGAATATCAGATACTCTCTCTAAGCCATTATGTGATAAAGGAGACATTGTGAAATGTCAGAATGAAATAATGCTTCTATTAAGCAAATCAAATGAAGTAGTAATCCTTTTTATGATTCAAAGAGTCAAAATCTTATCACAACAGAAAGAATTGAGGATCAATGAATAAAAATAGAGGAATATGAGCATATCAGCAAGGTGACAGAGTGTATTTCAGAAAAATGGACACATGAATACCATTAAGCAGATTGTGCTTTATTCAAGAAATGAAAGAACATTGACAATATACTAAGGTGACTAACAGTATTGAAAAACATCTGAGAGCACAGGATAGACAGCAGCTGTTATTCTCTCTGATCATTTGGGCCACTGAACAACTGAAAACATTTTATCAGCAGTCCGTTTGAGAGAAAAAGCAGGACAACCTCAGGGGAATGCCTTCCCTATGAGAGGTCATCACAGACACATGGAGGGTGAAAGATGGAGAAGATTCCCCTGCAATCATGCCCAGCTT
>NW_022196898.1:40778722-40779458 GCF_008632895.1 Mastomys coucha | reverse complement strand
TCATACCAGCAGAAATGCCCTCCTGTGCAACCTCCTCCACCCTGTCAGCAGAAGTGTCCACCCAAGAGTAATAAAGGCTTCGGCTGTCAGCAGGACAAGGGGAAGAGAAGAGAATCCATCTCATGTACTTCCAAAGCAACACCTCCATCTTCCCTCTAAAGCCGTTCATGATTGCAGAGGAATCTTCTCCGTCTTTCACCTTCCATGTGTCTGTGATAACCTCTCACAGGGAAGGCATCTCCCTGATGCTGTCCTACTTTTGGTGTCACGGGGCTGCTGAGAATGATCTGTCCTCAGTGATTCAGTGTCCCAGATGCACAGTGGGAAGCTGAGTATATTTCTTCAGTACCCAGAAGATGCTTTTCCAAACTGTCCGCCACCTTAGTTGTAGTTCCGCCATGGTGGTTCCATTTCCTGAATAAAGCACAATCTGATGAATGATATTCAACTGCCCTTTTCTTTGAAAATGTACACAATTACAATTTATGCATGGATTTCCAGTTTGTTTTGGCAATTTGGGGACCTGACAACTTTCAGTCAGCTCTGTTCCCATTGGCCTGGCCAGCTCGTCCTATAAATTAGTCCTTGACTGCATGACTGCAGACTTTTGGTAGACAAGTCCTGGAAAAACCAGTGAGTTTTTTCTTGAGTTGGTCTTTCTTTTTGTACTTCCAATGTCCTGTAGTCCTGTATTTGTATTCATTGATCCCCAAGTCATTCTGCAGTAATCAGGTTT
>NW_022196898.1:40775009-40777009 GCF_008632895.1 Mastomys coucha | reverse complement strand
TGAGTCCACATGATTTTTAGGAGTCTTTCTTGGTTCATCTCCTCAAAGCACAGTCAAATTATTCAAGGAGGATTTCTGAAAGATAATGATTAGTGAAAATTTTTATGGGGATGACTAAAACCACACAGTTCTGTTTGTTTTTCCAGTGATGCTTTAGAAATATTCCAGCATAACTTTCTGAAGTAGTATGTGTTGCATGCCAGGAGTCTAGCCAACATAGAAAAAAAATTCAGAATACCAAAGTGAGAAGAAGCCATCTGGAAGGACCTCTGGAAGAATACTGAGTGCTCTTAAATTCTGAGCTATCACTCCTGGCCCTAGATTAACACTTAAAGTACCCACAGAAGTGAGGTACGATGAGAGGATGTTTCTTTTATTTTTTAAGGAAATATTTTTTACTGATTATTTTATTTACATTTCAAACATTGTCCCCTTCTGGATCTCCCCTCTACAATTTCTCTACCCCATACCCCTTCCCCTTTGCCTTTAAGAATCAAACCTCCTGCCTCATCTCTCTAGCATCCCCTATGCTGAGGAATCAAGCCTCCAAAGAACCAAGGTCCTCCCCTCCCACTGACGCCAAATAAGACAATCCTCTGCTACACATAGAGCTGGAGCCATGGACTCATCTATGTGTACTCCTTAGTTGGTGCATTTGTCCTTGGGAGTTCTGAGAGGTCTTCTTAGTTGATATTGTTGTTCTTCCTATGGAGGTGTAATCCCCTTCAGTTCCTTTAGTCCTTTCCCCCAACTCTTCTATTAGGGTCCCTATGCTCAGTCTGGCTGTGAATATCTGCATTTGTCTTAATCAGATGTCGTGGAGCCTCTGAGAGGACAACCACATTAGGCTCCTGGGTAGTCTGGGTGCACTTCTTGGCATCACCAATAGTGTCCAGGTTAGGTGTCTGCAGATAGGATGGATCACAATGTGGGGCAGTGTCTGAATAGCCTTTCCTTTAGTCTCTCTTCAATTTTATGTCCCTGCATTTTCTTTAGACACGAACAATACTGGATTAAAAGTTTTGAGATGATTGGGTGGCCACATTCCTCAACTGGGGGCCATGCCTATCTACTGGAGGTGGTTTCTTCAGGAAATGCAAATCAAAATCACCCTGAGATTTTACCTCACACCAGTCAGAATGGCTAAAATCAAAAACTCAGGAGACAGGAGATGCTTGAGAGGATGTGGAGAAAGAGGAACACTTTCCAGTGCTGGTGGGATTGTAAGCTGGGAAAACCACTTTGGAAAACAATCTGGTGGTTCCTCAGAAAAATGGAAACAGTTTTGCCTGAAGGCCCAGCTATACCACTAGTGAGAATATACCCAAAAGATTCTCCTACATATAATAAGGAACCTGTTCAACTATATTTATAGCAGGCTTATTTATAATAGCCAAAAGCTGGAAACAACTCAGTTGCTTCTCAAAGGAAGAATGGACACAGAAAATGTGGTACACAATGGAGTAGTACTTAGCTATTAAAAATGATGACTTTGTGAAATTTGCAGGGAAATGGATAGAACTAGAAAGTATCATCCTTAGTGAAATAACCCAGACCAAAAGGATACACATGGTATGCACTCACTGATAAGTGGATATTAGCCCAGAAGTTCAGAATAGCCACAATACAACTCACAAAGCATATGAAAGATAACAAGAAGGAAGACCAAAGTGTGGATTCTTCAATCCTACTTAGAAGTGGGAACAAAATAGTCTTGAGAGGTAGAGGGAAGGAGGGACCTGCCAGGGAAAGTGGGGTGGTAGGGGGAAAAGGGGAGTGGACAAGATAGGATATGGGAAAAAAAACAGGAGACAAGTCTAGAGGTTCAGAAAAATGATTAGAAATATGTAGCATTGGGGGGGGGCAGGGAGGAACCACTAGAAAGTCCCTGATGCCAGGAAAGCAAGAGGTTTCTAGGCTACAACAGGGATGACATTAGCTGAAAAACCCAGAGAGGACGCTTCTTAAATTTTATGGAAGGTAAAAGGATAGGAGAGGTG
>NW_022196898.1:40774563-40774998 GCF_008632895.1 Mastomys coucha | reverse complement strand
TTTTCCATCAGAGAAGCTTCTACTTGCAAAGATTATTTGCACAGGATCCATGTTGCATAGGATGTGACTTGTGAGTGCTAGCATTACCCTCACAGAAGAGACAATAGTAGTTTTGTGAGAGCCAGAGGTAGATAGAAACTGTGTTCTTTATACAACTAGATCATTAAACATTGAACTCAAACCTATAAAGCATGCATGTACAGGTCATATGAAAGTTCAAGCTAGACAAAATAGCATGGGAGAGAAGGAAGCATGGAATCTCCTCACTAGCTGAGGAGCTATTGGCAGTTGGTAGTTTCTGGGAGAAGAAGTGACAGTTTTCTTCAGTGATGTGATCCTTAGTATGTTGACCACACACCAGTATAGGCCCCACTGTCTATACTATTTGGAGAACACAAACTGGTATTGATGGGAACATGGAAAAGCAAATAGAAA
>NW_022196898.1:40773926-40774553 GCF_008632895.1 Mastomys coucha | reverse complement strand
ATTGGATGGCAAGAGAAAGAAAGGCACAGTGGGTGAATAAGGCCAATTAGTTGGAAGCACCTGAGTGAATACCATAAAACTGTAATGTACAAAATTATCAAAGAATTAATAAAGTTGACATTTTAAAGGAAGCATCATGTTAAAGGACATAAGCTTGTCTCCAAACTATTATGTTTGCTCTAGTATGTTGAATGCAGTAGATTCTATATGTATTCTATATACATATATTGAAAAATATGCTGATAACATTGATATTATTGTAGATAAATTTTAATCCAGCAACACGGCACCTAAAGTCTTTCCAGGACTTTGTGATCTGGCCAGAATTTTGACACTCCCTTAATACATAATCTTTAATCGCAAACAATATAGAAAAAAGCAGTCATGTTTTAAAGTGATTTTTTTAACTGAGGGGCAGACAAAGTGATGAATGAGATAAAGATTTGACAGAATGTGTCAGAGATAGGACACACCCAACTCTTGTGATAAGAGTCAAGAAATAGAGAGCAAGGCAGAGGGAGACAGAGAAGAGGTAGTTTATTGAGTCAGTTCTGTTCAGTCAGTTGAGAGTCAATACAGTGAGTGCAGTACCATGGAGTTGTGTTTGTTCATGAGTTCATGAAGTTC
>NW_022196898.1:40764641-40764997 GCF_008632895.1 Mastomys coucha | reverse complement strand
AAAATATGAACATGCACACCACATAATACTGTATAAGCATTTAAAAGAAAGAAACTAATCTGTGATAGCTATAAACAAAACATAAGGTCAACAGAGTTTTTATATCATCACATCTCGACATGACAGGATTGTGTTTTCACCATAAACAACGGGAAACATTGTAAGTGTGGAATATACTGACCTTACTTTGAACTGTCAGCAATGTTTGCATCAATCCTGATACCCCTCATTATATACAAGAGGAAATCTCCCATTAAAAGGTTTCAGGTATTGATATTTTATAAAGACCCTTAACACAATGATGTAGACAGATAGACATGAATGTGTGAACAAATTGATATTCCAAAAAAAAAAAA
>NW_022196898.1:40764184-40764631 GCF_008632895.1 Mastomys coucha | reverse complement strand
AAAAAATAGAATCATTAGGTAGCCTTGAATTGGTGAAAAACATCTTGAACAGAAACTTTAAAGCCAAGCATAGAGGAAATAAGAGTATCACTACATGTAAGAAAGGAAACAATCCACTGAGAAGCTGCAACTTTAAATATACATGCCCAGTGTGGTTCACAATATGTTATTAAGTAACAACTGATGGAGGGAAGAGAGATAGTCATCAGGGAAAAAAAGAATAAGTCTCTAGTATATCCCAGTGTCATCCATAGATAATCTTCCAGAAGAACACACAAAAAAGCTACTACAAAAAATCCTCCAGATTTAAAATGTGAAAAAGCCAGGCAGTGGTGGCACATGACTTTAATCCCAGCACTTGGGAGGCAGAGGAAGGCAGACTTCTGAGTTTGAGGCCAGCCTGGTCTACAGAGTGAGTTCCAGGACAGCCAGGGCGACACAGAGAAA
>NW_022196898.1:40763212-40763988 GCF_008632895.1 Mastomys coucha | reverse complement strand
ATAAGCTATAAAACAAGTGTAAAATGCATGGTCTTATCAGGAGATAATTTCCCCACAATACATCATACAATACATCATAATTTACAACAGAAAGTATTATTCCACACTTACAATGTTTACTATTGTTTATGGTGAAAACACAATCCTGTCATGTCGAGATTCGACGATATAAAAAACTCCATTGACCTTATGTTTGCATCGATTGTAGCTTAGATCCCTCTCAGAAAACTTTCCATATTCTTCTCTCACCCACACTGTTGTCATGGAAACTCACATCATCCTATAAGCCTCCATGGGATCAGCTTCTTAGAGCTGAAATCTGAGAAAAGTCACACAGTATTTGTTTCCTTCTTCCTGAATAACTTCAGTTAACATACCATAGTTGTTTATAGCTATCACATATTAGTTTCTTCCTTTTAAATGCTTATATAGTATTATGTGGTGTGCATGTTCATATTTTTTCCCTAGGTTATCTGTAGATACACTTGGACATGAAGTGTATTTAGGACAGAAACTAGAAGCCAGAGGGAACATTTAGAATATTATTGTGTAGATTTCCTATTCTTCAGCAATGTACTCTATGATAAAATATGTATAATGCTAAAATAAATTAATATTTGGAAATTTTGATGGTATTGTATACAAATTCAGACATTTTCAACAATATCTTTAAAGCCATATGTATTTATCTTATACTGTTTCAAAATTTTGTATAATCAAAAATGGCCTTTTCTAATGAATTGAAAATTAGAAAAAAATTAAAATTTAATTTATTT
>NW_022196898.1:40762558-40763105 GCF_008632895.1 Mastomys coucha | reverse complement strand
GGAGGTTAAACTGTAAGACTGATGGTCTTTCTGAATGTGCTTCTGTTTCTCTTTTTCTACCTCAGTTCCTACCTCTCCACACCCCTGTGTGTTTGTTAAATAAATAAGAAAGAACATGTTCAGGATAGTTGCAATTTTACTTCTGGTACTGTGATGAAAAGCAGTTTTGTGGTCATCTTTAGTGGTGAGTTCAAATATATACCTCAAAAATACCATGTGCCATGCAGTACGGAAGAATGTCAAGATAAGACCAAATACCATATGTCCTGCTATGAAGGGCATATAATATTTTCCAAGATTCAGAAAAAGCAACATTGTCAGAATGGAGACATGATTGACTCCAGGCATAGTGTTGTCATAGGTAGAGTTGAAACCACAGTTAAAATCTTTAATACTTTCTTGCTTTCAGTTTATAGGCATATTACCCTTAGAAAACAGGAATTTAAATGAGCCAAGGGTTAACAGAATATTAATGATGAAGTAGAACAAATATAACATGTATATAATGTAATGAAGAGGACAGGCACTGGTAGTGTTATAATTTAGG
>NW_022196898.1:40762355-40762527 GCF_008632895.1 Mastomys coucha | reverse complement strand
CAAACATTGGCTACAATCAGAAAAGAGAATTTAAGGCAACCAGTGAGACCTTATTGAAACTGTAAAGAGGGAAGGGCCCAGTGAGTCACAGTGATGATGTTCAGGAACAGGATATTTCCCATTTTGTAGAGTCCCAGTCAAGGCAGTCATACATGGATTGCATTTTGGTTGG
>NW_022196898.1:40755539-40757142 GCF_008632895.1 Mastomys coucha | reverse complement strand
GGTGCTAGCCCAAAAGCTATTACCTCTATGTGGGCTATGCTGTTCTAGCTGGGCTGCCTTGTCTGGCTTCAGTGGGAGAGGATGCATCTAGCCTCACAGAGACTTGATGTTTCAAGGTGCAGGAATACTGAGGCATGGAGCCCAGCAGCTTTTAGTAGAAGGTGAGAGAGGACAGGGAAGGGACTGTGGGAAAGGTTGACAGGAAATGGGGCAGTGAGAAGGATGTAAACTTAATAAGTATAATAATAATTATGATAATAATAGAAATATGGAAATATTTCATTTTGTCTTAGTTAGGGGTTTACTGCTATGAACAGATGCCCATGACAAGTCTTATAAAAGACAACATTTAATTAGGGCTGGCTTACAGGTTCAGAGGTTCATTCCATTGTCATCAAGGCAAGAGCATGACAACATCCAGGTAGACATGGGGCAGGAGGAGCTGAGAGTTCTACATCTTCATCTGAAGGCAGCTAGTGGAAAACTGACTTCCAAGCAGCTAGGATGAGGGAGAGTCTTAAGCCCATGCCCATAGTGACACACCTACTCCAACAAGGCCACATCTCCTAATAGTACCACTCCCTGAGCCAAGAATACACAAACCATCACACACTTCATACATAAAACTCCTCCCCAATGATGATTCCCCAATTATATCCACCATTTATCTGTAATATTATGGGTAAAATAAATATAAGAAGCAAATGAAGGGAAGATGAAATATAGCGTATTTTGGAACATGATTGCCCATGCTAATTATGTGCAAGCCACATCTTTAATGCAGCAACTGTACTATAGTCATTGTGCTACTAATGGTCGTGCAAGTGATGTTGTTGGTTCTGGAGACAATGGGCATGTAACTAGTGATGGACATGGATATGGTACGCTTAGTAGGGATGAGTATAATGAGGATGGCTATAGTACTGAAGGTAGGTAGTGGTGGAAAATGTGACAGCTTGTACTGTTTGTGATAATAATGCTCGAATTGGTGATGAAGATGGTGATCTTGCAGCTGGAATTGAGGTTGTAGTAGTAAGGGTACTAGAAACAATGGACCAGCAACTTCTAAAACTATCAGCTATATATAACTAATTAGGTGCTCCAAACTGTGTAAATCAAATGGCATGAAATAGTTCAATTGTTACTAAAAACAAGTTTGAGATATAAATAAGTTTCCACAAGTAACAGTAACAAGGAAAGGCTCAATGTTTCCAGTCATTCAAGAAACAAAAGCCAAAATTACACCAGAACAATTTTACCTGTGTAAGAATGAGTACCATTGACATAACAACAGGACCTGGCAGAGCAGTGGAGGAAAAGGAACACAAACTCTCAAATTTTACAATTTTTTTTCTTTATGGAGTAGATTAACCAAACAAATATAGAAATCACTGTGGGGTCTTCTAAAGAAATAACACTAAAGCAAAACTAGCATATGATTCAGCAGCACCACATGGGTTCATTATATTTTTAAAAGGCCCTATACAGCACACAATAGAGATGCCTACATATCCATCTGTTTCAGTACTACTCCTAATATTCAAAATAATCAACCTAGCTGCTTACCAGTGAATGAATGAATTTAGAAAATATGGCATGTATA
>NW_022196898.1:40755235-40755528 GCF_008632895.1 Mastomys coucha | reverse complement strand
TTGTTTCTTTGTTTTTTGGAGGGGAAACTGGGAAAGGAGAAATTTACATGTCAATAAAGAAAATATCTGATACAAAATCCAAGAGAAAAAAAAAAGAAAGATAGATGAGAATTGTTTAAGTTGGTATAAGTTTCATATAAGAAATACATAATCAATATCCTGTTGTAATTTCCTCTTCTGTAATAATTTTAATTTGTTTCTGAAGAATATGTTTTTGTGGTGAGTATCTTTGTTAAATGATTAACATGTGTCCATGAGGTAATTTTTTTCCTAATGGAAAAAACTTTGTCTTA
>NW_022196898.1:40754073-40755193 GCF_008632895.1 Mastomys coucha | reverse complement strand
TGTCTTAAGGGATATAAAAATGGGGGTTATGAAAAGAAATAAACTACTGGAGCTTGTCTTTGCTTCAACAATCGCCGCCCCTCCCCGCATGTGTGTGTGTGTGTGTGTGTGTGTGTGTGTGTGTGTGTGTGTGTTTGATCTCCCTCTTTCTCTTCTCTAACTTCTCACTGCCATAGGCAGCAGTTTCTGTCAGAGGCTCTCAGCACTGACCCCAATCAGCTGCTTGCATCAGTTTACTGCTTCGTGTCAAAGCTGGTCTTTGGCAATTTGTGGTACTATGTTCCTTGTCCTCCCATTCTGGTTGTAAGACATCTTCACTAAAACATTTTACATATGTACATATTTTAGTAAGCATTTTGAGCGGTAGATATTCATATGGTTCTTAAAAGTGACCTTTGATGTTAATCATCTCTCTCCATACACCCTGATAGACCCAGCTCTGCCATCTCTTACCATAATGTAAAATTTTCTTTTCCATTGTTCCCTTTAACACTTTATACCCTTCAGATTGGGCTAAAGTCACACTAACAACCTCAGCTGCAACAGGGTCTGTGTTTCATAGCATGACAACTTACTAGGTATCTTTCCAGTTTGTAATAGCAGAAGCTAGACATTTTCCTGGGATCATCCTTGATGTATTACGTGCAAATACGGAGAGTGGTAAGTCTCCTGCTTACCCGGTCAGGTGGTATGTGTACAGCCTTTATGAGCCATCTACTGCTGGTGCCTTTGTCACCATCTGCCCTCAGGTTATGAACTGTGACGACTCTTTCCCTTTAGGGACACAGACAGTGACATTCTCGTCTGAAGTCTTCCTTACTGTCAAAAGCACTGACAGTCATAGGAAGCTGACATGCTTCACTGAGGTTGACTCAGTGCCCATCTGCCTCTCAAAGGCGTTGTTTCATCTTTCTCATTTGATTCTTTCCCATCCAGACATAAAGTAACTTTTCAGGAGCAAATAACATATTTTCCTCTTTTCTGAAGACGTTTGCTGTTCCTCTTAGCTTATTCTATATCACTGAGTCCTCTTGGCCTTTGTTTTATACCCTAGTCAACTTCCTGAGACATCCCAAGTGATGTCTAAAGTTATTGTCATCACTGAGATTCTTCAGTGTTT
>NW_022196898.1:40749123-40750147 GCF_008632895.1 Mastomys coucha | reverse complement strand
TCTGTCAATCTTTTCTGTATTTATCATCTTTGAACACTCTCATGTAATGTCTTTCAGATCCTGAGACTCCAGCACTATGTCTTACCAACAGCAGCAGTGTAAGCAGCCTTGCCAGCCTCCTCCTGTGTGCCCACCCCAGAAGTGCCCTGAGCCTTGTCCTCCCCCAAAGTGCCCTGAGCCTTGTCCTCCTCCAAAGTGCCCTGAGCCTTGTCCTCCTCCAAAGTGCCCTGAGCCTTGTCCTCCTCCAAAGTGCCCTGAGCCTTGTCCTGAGCCATGCCCTGCTCCCTCATACCAGCAGAAATGTCCTCCTGTGCAACCTCCTCCACCATGCCAGCAGAAGTGTCCACCCAAGAGCAAGTGAAGCCTTCAGCAGTCATCAGGACAAGGGGAAGAGAAGAGAATCCATCTCATGTACTTCCAAAGCAACACCTCCATCTTCCCTCCAAAGCCGGGCATGATTGCAGAGGAATCTTCTCCATCTTTCACCCACCATGTGTCTGTGATGACCTCCAACAGGGAAGGCATCTCCCTGATGCTGTCCTACTTTTGGTGTCGCGGGGCTGCTGAGAGTTTCCTGTCCTCAGCGATTCAGTGTCCCAGGTGCACAGTGGGATGCTGAGTGTCTTTCTTCAGTACCCAGAAGATGCTTTTCCAAACTGTCAGCCACTTTAGTTGTAGTTCTGCCACAGTGGTTCCATTTCCTGAATAAAGCACAATCTGATGAATGATATTCAACTGTTCTTGTCTTTGAAAATGTACACAATTACAATTTATGCATGGATTTCCAGTTTGTTTTGGCAATTTGGGACCTGACAACTTTCAGTCAGCTCTGTTCCCATTGGACTGGCCAGCTAGTCCTATAAATTAGTCCTTGACTGCATGACTGCAGACTTTTGGTAGACAAGTCCTAGAAAAACCAGTGAGTGTTTTTTCTTGAGTTGGTCTTTCTTTTTGTGCTTCCAATGTCCTGTAGTCCTGTATTTGTATTCATTGATCCCCAAGTCATTCTGCAGTAATCAGGTTT
>NW_022196898.1:40743431-40747649 GCF_008632895.1 Mastomys coucha | reverse complement strand
CTTGGTTCATCTCCTCAAAGCACAGTCAAATTATTCAAGGTGGATTTCTGAAAGATAATGTTTAGTGAAAATTTTTATGGGGATGACTAAAACCACACAGTTATGTTTGTTTTTCCAGTGATGCCTTAGAAATATTCCAGCATAACTTTCTGAAGTAGTATGTGGTACATGCCAGGAGTCTAGCCAACATAGAAAAAAAATTCAGAATACCAAAGTGAGAAGAAGCCATCCAGCCTCCCTTGTACCTCCTTGAGACAAAGTATTGTAGGGAACTGAAAAGCTGCATATCCATTTCTTTATCAAGTTATAAACTTATATACAATGCAGAGAAGCCTCTCTTGTTAAAACCATTAGTAGAAGTTTGTATTCTGTTTCCCAAGGCATGGGTTGGTCAATCACATCTTTCGAGCTGTGCAAGCTCACTTCTAGCAAGCTTACTTCTAGATTACCAGTATGTATTTACTGTACAATAGTTTTATTAGATGGTTTTTATTCTTTTTTAATTAAGTAATTGATCATTTATAAAATATATAATTAAAATGTTTTAATATATTCTCATTTAATCAATATATCATTATTTACCTCTCTTTTCTTTTTTTTTCTCTTTTTTTCCTTTTGGTTTTATTTTCAAGACACAGTTTCTCTGTGTAGCTCTGGCTGTCCTGGAATGTAATCTATAGACCAGACTGGCCTCGAACTCAGAAATCCACTTGCCTCTGCCTCCCAAGTGCTGGGATTAAAGGCGTGTGCCACCACTGCCCAGCCATTATTTACTTTTCTATGCAGTGTAAAAATCTTTGATGCTACCATTAGCTATTTCTATATTTTATTAAAGAATAACTCATTATCCAAAATGAACTATTGTTGATGTGTAACCAAACATCAGGATATAATGACTATAATTTGTTCTACACATCAAATTTTATTTCTATTCTATACCTAGTGCTTTACAATACATTTTCTTTCTTTCTTTCTCTTTCCTTCCTCTTTCTTCCTCTTACCTTCCTTTTTTGTTTCTTTAAAAATTATTATTCATTAATTATTTTATTTATTTACATCCTTAATGTTGCCACCTCCCAGTCACACCTGGAATCCCTGCAGAATTCCCACACAAATGGCAGTTTCCTCCTAGCTCCTGAGTGTGCTCCCCTCCCTGGCCTGCCCTCTTCTTGGGGCCCCAAGTCTCCTCAAGACTGGGGCATCCTCCCCCACTGAGGCCAGACAAAACAGTACTCTGGTACATATGTGCTTGGTGCATCTGACCAGCCCATGCTTGCTCCTTAGTGACCTTAACATAGAAAATCCTGGAGAACCATTTCATGTTCAAATAGGTACATTCTTGATAATTGAAGAAGGGAGTTTTTCAGGTCATGGAACAAGAACAATGACAGTCCAACAACTACTAGTTGATGTGTCTTTTTGCTAAGGCTGGGCTGGTGATCAAGGTGATGAATAACTTCTTGTACCCATTTTTGCCCTCAGCTTCCTGATATGAATTAATAAAATGTTGATTGTAAGTTGGTGTACCTTTTTGAACATTAAATGGTCCTCAAGGTTTCCTATGTCAAAGTCACTAAGAAAAACATCTTAACTGAATTTTACTAACAATCTACATCTCTAGATTCTTCCTCTTTTTGTTGGTTACTTTATATATTTACATTTCAATATTCTCCCCCTTCATGGATTCACCTCAATAAACAACTTATCGCATTTCCCCTCCCCCTGCTTCTTTGAGGGAGCTCACCAACCCACTCCCACCTCACCACCCTAGCATTCCCCTGCACTAGGGCATCAAGGAACTTGTAATTGAACAGAAAATCCTCATGGTTGCAGGGAAAATGTGGTTCATTTATCAAATAAGCTTCATTTATTACAAGATTCCAGACATTAATTGTATTTCCATTCTCATTCAGTCTTTAAAAGGGGTCAGTTGTTAGTTCACATAATCTTAACTACCCAGTGTATTCAGTACTGAAAAAGAAATGTTCCACATCTGCAGTAATTTCCAATTCTAAATTAACAGGAAATCACAAATGTATCCGCATGTGCAACTGTCTTAGCTTGTTAATTTAGTTATTTACTTATTCACATATATATACATATATTTATTTATTTGTTTATTTATTTATGTGCCCTTTCCCCAGACATGAGTAGGCTAAACAGACCTACAATGGTTTTAAAACCTAAATGGAGTCATATGGACTCATAGCATTTGGGATTTCCTACAGGTGTTTTCAGGAATTCACTGCCCACTGAGCTTGCTTTGCAACTCAATCCAACTGAAACAAAGGATGAGGTCTGTGGGCTTTCCCTATATAAACACAGTGCTGAATATTAAACTTTGAGCCTTGATAAGAAACTGTGTCTTGGCTCATTCTTCTCTTCCATCCATCCTTTTTCATTTCCAGGGCCCCTTTCAAGTAGACCCAGTTCACTCATGGCTGCTGGATGGCTACAAATTTATATGTGTACCCTGTAGCCATCTTCAGACACACCTGAAAAGGGCATCTGATGCCCTTACAGATGGCTCTGAGGCACCATGTGGTTACTGAGAATTGAACTTAGGTCCTCTGGAAGAATACTGAGTGCTCTTAAATTCTGAGCTATCACTCCTGCCCCTAGATTAATACTTAAAGTACCCACAGAAGTGAGGCACAATGAGAGGATGTTTCTTTTATTTTTAAGGAAGTATTTTTTATTGGTTATTTTATTTACATTTCAAACATTGTCCCCTTCCTGGTCTCCCTTCTACAAATTCTCTGCCCCATACCCCTTCCCCTTTGCCTTTAAGAAGCAAACCTCCTGCCTCATCTCTCTAGCAACCCCTACGCTGAGGAATCAAGCCTGCACAGAACCAAGGTCCTCCCATCCCACTGACACCAAATAAGACAATCCTCTGCTACACATAGAGCTGGAGCCATGGACTCATCTATGTGTACTCCTTGGTTGGTGCATTTGTCCTTAGGAGTTCTGGGAGGTCTTCTTAGTTGACATTGTTGTTCTTCCTATGGAGCTGTAATCCCCTTCAGTTCCTTCAGTCTTTCCCCCAACTCTTCCATTAGGGTCCTTATGCTCAGTCTGAAGCTTGGCTGTGAATATCTGCATTTGTCTTAATCAATTGTTTGTGGAGCCTCTGAGAGGACAACCACATTAGGCTCCTGGGTAGTCTGGGTGCACTTCTTGGCATCACCAATAGTGTCCAGGTTAGGTGTCTGCAGATAGGATGGATCACAAGGTGGGGCAGTGTCTGAATAGCCTTTCCTTTAGTCTCTCCTCAATTTTTTGTCCCTGCTTTTTCTTTAGACACGAACAATTCTGGATTAAAAGTTTTGAGATGATTGGGTGGCCACATTCCTCAACTGGGGGTCATGCCTATCTACTGGAGGTGGTTTCTTCAGGAAATGCAAATCAAAATCACCCTGAGATTCCACCTCACACCAGTCAGAATGGCTAAAATCAAAAACTCAGGAGACAGCAGATATTTCCACTGCTGGTGGGATTGCAAGCTGGTACAATCACTTTGGAAAACAATCTGGTGGTTCTTCGGAAAAATGGAAACAGTTTTGCCTGAAGGCCCAGCTATATCACTAGTGAGCATATACCCAAAAGATTCTCCAACATATAATAAGGAACCTGTTCAATTATATTTATAGCAGGCTTACTTTTAATAGTCAAAATCTGAAAACAACTCAGATGTCCCTCAAAGGAAGAATGGACACAGAAAATGTGGTACACAATGGAGTAGTACTTAGGTATTAAAAATGATGACTTTGTAAAATTTGCAGGCAAATTGGTAGAACTAGAAAGTATCATCCTTAGTGAAATAACCCAGACAAAAAGGACACACATGGTATGCACTCACTGATAAGTGGATATTAGCCCAGAAGCTCAGAATACTCACAATACAACTCACAGACCATATGAAAGACAACAAGAAGGAAGACCAAAGTGTGGATTCTTCAATCCTACCTAGAAGGGGGAACAAAATAGTCTTGAGAGGTAGAGGGAGGGAGGGACCTACCAGGGAAAGTGGAGTGGTAGAGGGAAAAGGGGAGTGGGCAGGATAGGATATGGGAAAAACCAGGAGACAAGTCTAGAGTATCAAAAAAATGATTAGAAATATGTAGCATGGGGGATGGGGTGGGGACAGGGAGGAACCACTAGAAAGTCCCTGATGCCAGGAAAGCAAGACGTTTCTAGGCCACAACAGGGAAAACA
>NW_022196898.1:40742908-40743176 GCF_008632895.1 Mastomys coucha | reverse complement strand
ACTGGGAAAGGAGATATCATATGACATATAAATAAAGAAAATATCTAATTAAAAAAAAAGATAAGGGTTGGATGAAGGTGATGGGGGACAAAATCCGAATGTAAAGTGAATAAATAAATTAATTTTAAAAAAGAAACATGGATTAAAATATGTAGCAGATGTACATGTTGGTCTTCATGTGTGTCCCAAACAAGTAGGATAGGTGCTAGCCCAAAAGCTATTACCTCTATGTGGGCTATGCTGTTCTAGCTGGGCTGCCTTGTCTGGC
>NW_022196898.1:40699020-40741665 GCF_008632895.1 Mastomys coucha | reverse complement strand
ATATTCAAAATAATCAACCTAGCTGCTTACCAGTGAATGAATGAATTTAGAAAATATGGCATGTATATATGCTGGATTAATAGTCAAAGATAATGAACGATATCATGTAATTTTGAGAAAGGTGAATGAAACGGCATAAAATCGTGTTAAGAAAAAATCAGAACTTTTAAACAAGGTTGGCATAGTTGTCTCAATTATAGAAGTATAAAAATATAACTATGATAATTGGTAAAAATGTGTTATTATTAATTCTGTGGAAGGAGACTAGGGAGAGCAAAATGCATGAGGGTATTAGTAGGATATAGGAGTATGTCCTAGGTGGCACATGCATATCTAAATATCAGATAGTCTTCCTGAGTTAGCATGTGCTAAAGGAGACATTGTAGTTATACAGAATGAAAGAAGGTGTCTCTTAAGCAAACCAACACAAAATAATCTTTGTTATGACAAAAAAGAAATCAGTCAAAACCTGATAACTGCAAAATGACTTAGGGATCAATGAATAAAAAGAAAGGCCTACAGCACATAGGAAAAACAAAAAGACAGACAAACTCAACAAATACACTCACCAGGTTCTCCAAAGTAGTCAAGAACTTGAGAACCAGGATTCTGAAATTATGCAATCAAGGACCAATTTAGAGGATTAGCTGGCCAGCCCAGTAAGAGGAGAGCTGACTGATAGTGGGCAGGTAACAAATTTTCCAAACCAAAATGCAAATCTATGCATTACATATTATGGTGTAAGTTTTAGAAGAAAGGGACACATGAATGCCATTATGTAGACTGTATTTTATTCAGGAAATGAAATCACAGTGACAGCACAACTAAGGTGACTGAGAGTTTTAGAAAACATTTCCTGAGTGCACAGGATAGATAGCAGCTATATTTCCCATTGAGCATTTGGGATACTGAATAACTGAAGGCAGATCATTAGCACATTGAAACCAAAAGCAGGACAACTTCAAGGAAACATCTTCCCTGTTAAGGGACATCACAGGCACATGGAAGGTGAAAGATGGAGAAGATTCCTCTGCAATCATGCCCGGCTTTGGAGGGAAGATGGAGGTGTTGCTTTGGAAGTACATGAGATGGATTCTCTTCTCTTCCCCTTGTCCTGGTGACTGCTGAAGGCTTCACTTGCTCTTGGGTGGACACTTCTGCTGGCATGGTGGAGGAGGTTGCACAGGAGGGCATTTTTGCTGGTATGAGGGAGGGGGGCATGGTTCAGGACACTTTGGCGGAGGACAGGGCTCTGGGCATTTTGGAGGAGGGCAAGGCTCAGGGCACTTTGGAGGAGGACAAGGCTCTGGGCACTTTGGAGGAGGACAAGGCTCTGGGCACTTCTGGGGTGGGCACACAGGAGGAGGCTGGCAAGGCTGCTTGCACTGCTGCTGTTGGTAAGACATCGTACTGGAGTATCAGGATCTGAAAGAAATGGCATGAGAGTGTTCAGGGGTGATTAATACAGAAAAGATAGATGGAGCTATGGAGCATCAAGTCAATTTGTCTCTCTGAATGTCAACATTACTTCTCAACTCCTATTTTAGAGCTGGTTGGCTTTTTTCTTTGCTGTCAGCACTGTGTAGGAGCAGCCTTGGGAAATGCTCCTGTGTTATAGGCCTTATCTAAGAGAAAATATTTTATTCCAAAGAAATAAATAATGCTGTTTACACGAGGAAACATCTTCAACACGGGTAGTCTGAAGTACTGGTGCCCTGTGAAGTCACAAAACCAGTTTCTGTCGTCTTTATTACCTGCATCATTCCAGCAGGTTGTCTAGGTCTGGACAGTAAAGGACAATCAGGGATATCTCGGATTCCAATACCTGCTAAGGACTATAACCTTTCAAAGAACACCAAAAGATACACATGAAAGAGAAATATCCCATCTTCTACAGGTTATTAAATGTATGGAAAAGTAACTTATCACTCTTGACTACTGTATCCACTGCTAATTTTCTGATTACCAGATAGGTACCACTCATCACATGATCAAAACTGAACTCAAAACACTCCCTCAAAATTGACTATAGCACATAGGAAGAACCACAAGACAGACAAAATCAAGTAAAGACACTCACCAGGTTCTCCAAAGTAGTGTGTGACTTGAGTATCTGCTATTATACAGCCAAGGACTAATTTATAGAACCAGCTGGCCAGCCCAGTAGGAACAAATCTGACTGATAATGGGCAGGTCCCAAAATGTCCAAACCAAAATGCAAATCCATGCATGACTAGCTTGACTGGGACTCTACAAAATGGGAAATATCCTGTTCCTGGACATCATCACTGTTGAGAGCTGTGACTCAGTGGGCACTTCCCTGTTTTAAGTTTCAGTAAGATCTCACTGGTTGCCTAAGTTCTCCTTTGTGATTGTAGCCAATGCTTTTTTTCCCTTTGTCACAACTCTCTTATGTCCTAAACTATGTGTTTTATTTGTTCTACTTCAGCCTATTCATATTCTCCGGTGCATATTTGAGGTATGCATTTGAACTCATCAATGAAGATGACCACAAGACAGATTATCATGACAGCACCAGAACTAAATTTGCATCTATCTTGAACATGTTTTTCCTTCGGTGGTTAGCATACATGTACATACACACACACACACACACTCACACACACACACACACACACACACACACACACACGGAGAGGAAAGGAGAGCAGGAGCTGAGTCAGACAAAGGGAAACAGAGACACATACACAGAAAGACCATCAGAAGAGAAAGTGGGAAAGAGCCTCAAACTCATGGGTGTAGAGGTGATGGAGGTGTATTTCCTAAAGAGAACTCCGATGGCTCAGGCTCTAAGATCATGAGTTGATAAATGGGACCTCATGAAACTGAAAAGCTTCTGTAAGGCAAAGGAAATAGTCAATAGGACAAATTTGCAACCTACAGCTATTAAGAGCAAAGATGTCATGAGTCTGGCAGGCAAATGGATGGAGCTCAAAAATATGGTCCTTAGTGTGGTATCTCAGACCCAAAAGAACATCCATGGTATGTACTCACTCCTAAGTGGATATTAGCCCCCCAAAAGCACAGAATACCCATGATAAAATCCTCAGAATTAAAAAAGATTAAGAAGCCATAGGGTCCAAGTGAGGATGTTTCACTCCCACTAGGGAGGGAGATGAAACCAGAGGGCAGCAAGAGGAAGAGAACTGGGTGGAAGAGAGGAGGAGAAGGGGCATGAAAAAGGAGAACATGATCAAGATTGAGGATGGGGGGACCAGGAGTGAAGCCCCAATGGCCAGAAGAATGAATGGAAATCTAAAACCTTGGAAGGTGAGAGGTAGGGGAACCTTCTAGAACACACCAAAGACCTGGGTGGTTAGAGAGTCTCAAGACTTAAAGGGAGGGGCCTTAGGTGAAATGTCCAACAGTGTAGAGAGGGAACTTGTAGACTCCACTTTCAGTAGAAAGACAGGGTATCAAGTGGAGAGATAGGGTTGCCCTTCCACAATCAAAAATTCTGACTCAGAATTGTCCCTATCTAAAAGAACGGTAGGGACAAAAATGGAGAAAAAATTGAAAGTGAAGTCCAGTGACCAGCCCAATTTGGGACCCATTCAAGAGGAGGCTCCAAGGCCTAACACTATTATAGATGCTATGATGTACTTACAGATAGAAGCCTAGCATGACTGCCTTCCCAATAAGACCCAATAAGCAGCTGACTGAGACAGAAACAGATACTTATATCCAACCAATGGGCAGAAGCCAGAGGTCCCTGTATTTGAATTAGGGAAAAGCTGGAAGAACATAAAAAGGAGAGTGACCCTGTAGAAAGTCCAGCTGTCTCAACCAACTTGAACCCCTAAGATTTCTCAGACACTGAAGCATCAACACTAGCTGTATATACTAGCTGGTCCAAGGCCCCTGATACATACACAGAGGACTGCCTGGTCTGGCCTCAATGAGAGAAGACTCACCCATCCCTTGAGAGTGCCCAGGGACTTGAGGCCCCAGGGAATTGGGAGACCTGGCAAGGTGTGTGGGGTTTGTGGAGGTAGGGACATCCTCTTGGAAATGAGAGAAGAAGAATGGGATGAGGAACTGTTGGAGGGTAGAATGGGAGTGAAGATAGTGACTGGATTGTAAATAGAGGTTAAAGATTAAAAAAACAGTTTCAGGTGTTTACTTTGATATTTTTGAAAGACACTTAACACAAGGATGCACACAGATAGAAGTGAACTTGTGAAAAGAGATAAGGATAGCGCTGTGTTAGAAACCTCCTCCCTGTCAGCTAGCTTTCATGGTGCTAGAAGGTGTTCTGTAGAGTAAGTGAGAAAAAGCATCAATGGTCTTACCTAGCAGTGTACCCCTACCAGTCAAGATATTGGGCAACAATACCATGACTGTTGTGATACTAATCCAATCACTTTATGATTAGACTGCAAAAACTTTCCATCATGTATACACCATAATTGGTACTGTGAACACACTCAAAGGCCCACGGTGGGAAAAGACATAGGATTGAGGGGAACTTAATTTCTTAATTCTCTTTCTATGAATTGAAAAAGTATGAAGACAACTTCTTAATATTCATTCTATTACTTTTTATTCTGTTTTCGTGATAAAAATACAATGACCAAAAGCAAACTTTGAGGAGGATGTGGTCATTTTTTTCAGTTCCAGAAGGAATGTGGTCCAGCCTGGTGGGGAAGACATAGAAGGATGGTGAGTAATCAGGAGGACAGAAAGATGGAACAGGCTAAAAATCTCAACTTTTCATATTGGAATAAACTATATTTTTTAATGACATGTATAGTCTTTGCCTGGAAAGATATTTATGTAAAAGTGTACCATTTCTGGGTTTCTTTGTAGTTTGTTTATATATTATTTTTGAGTTTCCAATATAGTTCAATCATTTATCCCTTTCCTTTCTTTTGTTCAATCTCTTCTATCTACCCCTTCTCCTTCCTTTTAAAATTCAAGGCCTATTTTTAATTAATTCTTGTTACATGAATATATGTGTATTTTTATATGTTTATAGTCCTAAATATAGCCTATTCAGTATGTATAATATAACTTGTATGTTTGCAGAGCTGACCATTTGTTATAGCCAACTGCTGTGCTCTTCCCCAGGTATTTCTGCCACTCTCAGTGTTTGTCTCTTGTAGTTCTCTGTGTAGAGTAGAAGCCTCATTGTCTTTCTCCCATCTACTCTAGTTTATTGCTGTTGAAGATAACATGAAAGCTTCCAAAGAAAGGAAACAACCAACAATCCTAACCAGAAAAGACTCTAATAAACCAAAACAATAAGCAGTATGGCCCAATAAAGCCAAGAGTGCAGTAGTGACAAGCATACTTTTACAGTAACCAGCAAGTCTTGATTGAATTGGGCATAAGATGGATATATCAGGTAGTTTGCTGTGAGACTGTTTCTCCTAGTAATTTCAGAAGCTACACACATGAAGTTTCACCAGCATGATGCATAAACATGAGCTGAGCAAGGACAAATTCAGACTCATGAGTTTTCAGAAGTAGTTCTGTGCTTGATTATGAAGGCTTGGTTGCATTTATGCATCTCAGGACCTTTTTATAAGACTGCTTTAGATGAGCAGGTCCAAGAATTTTCTAAACAAAATGTCAATTATACATAAATGGCTAAGCCAGTACTCTATAAAGAAGGACATCATCACTTTTCTTGGACATCTTCACTGATGAAAACTTCGGAGTCAGAGACCCTTCCTCTTCACACATTTTAAGTAACTTTTGGCAGCTATGGAAATAGAGGAATCTTCTAACTTGTTTTTATAAAATTATTTCCTCTTTGACTACCACATTCTTTTCTCATTCTTATCTTCCCTGGATTTAAAACTATCTACTTCAGGTTTTTGTCACTTTGGAGCACACTGACTTATTTACTTACATTATTGCATGAAGCTGCCAGTAGCCACGGGTTACTAGGTTCCTGAAAGGAAAGCTGGGGCTGAATGTGTGGATAGCAAGAGAAAAATGAGACAAAGACAAAGTTTCTGATCAAGGCCCATGTTTACTTATGAGTCTGAGCTTAAAAAATGGTGGTAGGAGTGGGGGACATGGGACCAGGATCTTGTTGCCTTGTCAGGATCTTGTTACTTTGTCAGGAACTCTTCAGGAAAATAGGCCCAGCCACTCAGCAGGTGGTAGCTTCTTATTGGAAGCTACAGATGTAGCAGGACAATAGATTTCACCTAGGTCAGAAGACTTCACCCTTGGTGGGCTAGCCCGATAAGGCAAAGGCAAGGTCTGATTCAACCTACTTGAGGCTGGGGGTAAGGCACAATTGCATTTCTTATAGAATCTCTCAGTATGCTACAAGAAGGAAAAAGCTATAAGAAACATCATTTGTGATTCTATTTGACCTCTGGCAAGCTTCAGCCATTTTTTTTCTCCTCCCAGGGTTTAAATAGTTTTCTAGAATAAAAAATAACTAAGAAAAAGATATTAATAGCGCCTGCTTTCCATAACAGCTATCTGCTTAACTAGTTTGAGCCAGCCATTTTCTGCAATCTGTTCTTTCATGAACAGCATCACAGGCTCCACCTGTGTGTTCTGCACTAAAGATACTGTCATCTTACCATTGAGAATAGTGCTGCCAACCCCATGTATGACTCTGCTTTCAGAATGGCTCCCAGGTCCCTCAGCAAATATTCTTACTCTCCTCAGGGAAGTGCCTTGTCTTGTGTTGTTGTTAGTGCTTCCTTGTTTTGACAAAGCAATTATGAAAACTTTCTGGAATATTACTTTATAATTGGAGAAGAAAGACTAAAATGAGGAAGGTGAAATAAAGCCTTCAATTAGTCCCAGCGCTATTCTGAGAAGCACACAGACGTTGACTCACATTCAGTGAAGCATGTGAGGTTCCTATGACTGTCAATGCATCTGAGAGTAAGGAAGAATTTAGCTGAAGATGTCATTGTTCTTGGACCTTAAGGGAAAGAGTCATCAGTTCTGCATATGGGGCCAGGTGCTGAGTAATTTATGACCATTGGATTGCTCAAAAAAGTTAGTACACATACCACAGAGCCAGGTCACTAAGTGAAGCCTAATACTCACTATATTTGCATATCGCAGCTATAGGATCTTCCTTAGACAAATATTTAGAACCTATTCTGTCAAATTACAAAATTACCAACTGTATTGTGCCAACTATGTATTATGTTATGGTGCCATACAACACAATGTTAGTTACATCAGAAGTTCTATTGATAATAGCCCACATAGAAAGGTTTGAAGGGATAAAGAACAGTATTAGAAAAGGAAGATTTACACTGAGGTGAGAAAGTTAGGGTAGCATAGATCATGGAATATAGAGAGGGATTACTAACACTAAATGTCTTCTGAAAAAGTACATGGACCCCCCACCTCCAGTCTTGGAACAGTATACTGCTCAATACCCCAGAACTTCACCTGCCTCCCTAGAGGTTTGTCCCAATGCAGTACATCCAGGTGAGACACCCACCCGTACTTCAGTGTTCCCATATGCTGCAACCCCAGAAAGCCCAACAGTGGTGATCTCTGTTCTAGTCTATTGGAGCTCCATCTTCCTTCTAGTCCACACCTCTAACTGCAATAGAGAATCTGTACTCCACACTCCAGCCCACAGCTCTGCTTGAATTTTTGAGAGACCTGCAGCTATCTGGGACAACAAGTTCTAGAGGCTTACTACTCCCAGTGACTACCAAGCCAGCCCAATACCAGAGACAACCAGATGGAGAAAGGCATAATCAACAAATGCTAGTGCCATATGACACCATCTGAACCCAGCTCTCCTACTGCAGCAAGCTGTGATATACTAACACACCTGAAGAGTAAGACTGTGTTAAACCTCACATTAGGAAGATGATAGAAACCTTTGAAGAGGATATAAATAAATCCCTTAAAGAGATACAGGAAAATATAATGAAACAGGTAAAGGCCCTTAAGGAGGAAACAAGTAAATCCCTTAAAGAAATACAGTAAAATACATCCAACAGTTAAAGAACATTAATAAAATTGTCCAAGACCTAAAAATGGTAAGTACACAAATGGAAGAAACCCTGGAGATAGAAAATATAGGGAAAAAACTGCAAGCATCACCAACAGAATACAAGAGGTAGAAAAGAGAATATCAAGCTTAGAAGATACCATAGAAGAAATTAATACATCAGTCAAAGAAAATGACAAATATAAAATGTTTACAACTCAAAACATCCAGGAAATTTGGGACACTATAAGAAGACCAAACCTCAGAATAATAGTAATAGAAGAGGATGGTGATTACCAGTTCAAAAGGCCAGAAAGTGTCTTTGACAAAATCATAGAAGAAAACTTCCCTAGCCTAAAGAAAGAGATGACTAAACATATATATATATATATATATATATATATATATATATATATATAAACATATAAGAAGCTTGCTGAACACCAAATAGATTGGGCCAAAAAAAGCAATCCTCCTGCCATATAATAATCAAAACATTAAATGTACGGTACAACAACAAAAGAATATTAAAAGCTGCAAGGGAAAAAGGCCAAGTAACACATAAAGGCATAACAGAATTCTACCTGATTTCTCAACATAGACTCTAAAAGCCAGAAGATCCGGGACTGATATCTGGTAGACCACAGATATGGACATAAGAGACCAAAGATGCCAGGTCAGACTACTGTACCCAACAAAACTTTCAATCACCATAGATGGAAAAATTAAGATATTCTGTGACAAGACCAAATTTAAACAATATCTTTCTACTAATAAAGTCCTACAGATAATACTAGAAGGAAAACTCTAACACAAGGAGAGTAATGACACCAAGAAAACACAAGAAATTAACCATATCACAGCAAAACCAAAAGAACAGTACTACCACTGACATCAAAACAACAGGAAAAAATGATCATTTGTCACTAATATTTGTCAATATCAACAGACCCAATTCACAAATAAAGAGACACTGGCTAACAGATGGGATATGTAAACAGGATCCAAAATTCTGCTGCATACAAGAAAGATACCTCAAATACAAAGATAAACACTATCTCAGAGTAAAGGCCTGGAAAAAAGATTTCAAGCAATGGATCCAAGAAAAAAATTGGGGTAGTCATTCTATTATCTAATACAATAGACTTTCAACCAAAAATAACCAGAAAAAGATTGGAAGAATACTTCATACTGATCAAAGGAAAAAATCTACCAAGATTATGTCTCAATTCTGAACCTCTAGACTCTAAAGGCAAGGGCATCACATTTGTTAAAAAAAAAGTTTACTAACTCTCAAATCATACATTGAATTGCACACAATAGTGGGGAATTTCAACACCCCACTAGCACCAACTGGCAGATCATCAAAACAGAAACTAAAGAAACTAAACAGAGAAACAATGGAGCTAACATGTTATGAATGGATCTAACAGATTTCTACAGACGCTTTCACCCCAAACCTAAAGAATATACCTTCTTCTCAGCACTTCCAGGAATATTCTCTAAAACTGACCACATAATCCAGCACAAAGCAAGCTTCAGCAGACACAAGAAGATTGAAATGCACCTTGCACCTTATCAGATAACCATGGATTAAAGATGGACTTCAATAACAACAGAAACAACTGAAAGGCCACATACTCATGAAAGATACTTATGGAAATATCTACTCAGTGGTCACCTGTTCAGTAAAGAAAGAATGAAAGAAAGAAAGAAAGAAAGAAAGAAAGAAAGAAAGAAAGAAAGAAAGAAAGAAAGAAAGAAATACAGAAAAGAAGGAAGGAAGGAAGGAAAACTTTCAAGAATTCAATGAAAATGAAGGCACAAAATATCCAAATTTATGGGGCATGATGAAAGCAATGCTAAGAGGAAAATCTATAGCACCAAGTGCCTTCATAAAGAAGCTGGAGAGATCTTGTACTAGCAATTTAACAGCACACCTGAAAGCTCTAGAATAGAAGGAAATAAACACACCCAAGAGGAATAGACAACAGAA
This sequence comes from Mastomys coucha, assembly GCF_008632895.1. Classification (NCBI taxonomy): domain Eukaryota; kingdom Metazoa; phylum Chordata; class Mammalia; order Rodentia; family Muridae; genus Mastomys; species Mastomys coucha. The sequence continues at coordinate 40,731,712 of NW_022196898.1, read as the reverse complement.
AATAGTCAAATGCAGGGCTGAACTTAATGAATTAGAAACAAACAAACAAATAAAACAATATGAAGAATCAACAAAACCAAGAGCTGGTACTTTGAGAAAATTAACAGTAACAACCTTCACAATAGCCACAAATAACATAAAATATCTTAGTGTAACTCTAACCAAACAAGTGAAAAACCTCTACGATAAGAACATCAAGTCTCTGAAGAAAGAAACTGAAGAAGATAACAGAAGATGGAAAGATCTCCCATGTTCATGGATCAGTAGGATTAACATAGTGAAAAATGAGCATCTTACCAAAAACAATCTACAGATTGAAGGCAAGTCCCATCAAAATCCTAACACATTTTTTATAGATCTTGATACTGCAATTCTCTACTTCATATGGGAAACAAAAACAAACAAACAAACAAAACAAAACAAAACAAAACAAACCAGGATAGCTAAAACAATTCTGAACAATAAAAGACCTACTGGAAGAATCACTATCCCTGATCTCATGCTTTATTACAATGTAACCATGATAAAAAAAACTACATGGTATTGATATAGAAACAGACAAGTTGATCAGTGTAATTGAATCAAATACTCAGAATTATACTCACATAACCTATGGGCACTTGATAGTTTCCATGCAATATATTCTGATTATGATTCTGACTCCTTAACTCATCCCATATCTTCTCCACACTCCCAACACTCAATCCACATTCTTTCCTAATCCAAGAAGCTTCTTCTTGCTGTAGATTATTAACACAGAGAGAGACCCTCAACTTATCATGATGCAGAGAAAAAGGGAAGAAAGGCACAGTGGGTGTGTAAGGAGAGATGTTGGGGGGACAGCTTCAGGAATATCATTGAAATACACTGTACGCAATTCTCATTGATGTATTTAATAAAATAAATTTAATATAAAACAAAAATAAATATAACTAATAGAGATGCTATTTTAGAGAAGGCATCATGTTAAAAGACATAATCAAGTCTCCAAAGACAAGTATCATGTGTTTATGCTTTGCTCTTCTATGATGAATGACGTGGACGAGGGTGAATATACTCTGTATGCATATATTGAAATATCATGATGGAAGTCTTTATGTTTTACAATAACATATACTACCAGCATTTTTCAAAAGTAGAGATTGCTAATTCTAATACCACTTGCACAAAATTCAGAGAAGTTGAGTCCCTTTTGAGGCAGAGGTACTGAAGTTGAGTTCCTTCCACATAGGGTCTATGAAGAGCAACCATAGATGAACAAGGACACACAGCATGAACCTTTAAGACTTAACACATGGAAGACATGTATGCGCATATATGAATATACACACAACAGTCCTTTAAGCTCTCATCTATCATTGAATTAAATACTTAATAGTTTATCTCTATAGGTTGAGTAGCCCCGAGTTCAACCTTTATTTTTTTTTAATAAATTTTATTTTTTACTTACTCATTTTATATCCTACTGATTGGCACCCTTCCAATCAATCCACCCCTCCCACAATCCTTCCCTTCTCCTCTGAGCAGGTGAGGGCCCCCATGTGTATCTCTCTACCCTGGCACTTAAGTCTCTGCAAGGCTAGGACTATCCTCTCTCACTGAGGCCAGAGAAGGCAGCCCACCTAGAACATATCCCACATACAGGCAACTGCTTTTGGGAGAGCCCTGGTCCCAGTTGTTTGGGACCCACATGAAAACCAAGCTACATATCTGCTACATATGTGCGGAAAGCCTAAGTCCAGTCCGTGTATGTTCTTTGGTAGTTCAGACTCAGAGCCCCAGTTGTCCAGGTTAGTTGACTTTATTGGTCTTGTATACTTTTCAGGCTGGCAATCCTTCCTCCTATTCTTCCATAAGAGTGTCCAGGCTCCATCCACTATTTTACTGTGGGTGTATCTGTCTGAGTCTGCTGCTTGGTAGAGTCTCTTAAAGGACAGTAATAATAACAGAGTATCATTAATAGTGTCAGAGATTGGTGCTTGCCCATGGGATAAGCCTCAAGTTTGGCCAGTTATTGGATGGCAACTCCCTTAGTCTCTACTACATCCCTTGTTTTATATTCATGTTTTATAGAGAGAGTTAGTTTTGGATTAAAAGATTTGTGAGTGGGCTGGTATCCCTATCAAACCACTGGGGTTCCTGCCTGGGTATAGGAGGTGCTCTCTTCAGGTTCCATATCCCCAAAGTCATGAGTCATAGCATTGTCATTGATTCTTGGACACATTCCTTTTCTCAGGTCTTTGTCTCATCCTGGTTTTCTAAGGATTTTTAGGAATCAAATGACAGACCTGAATATCAAGTTTAAATATTTTTGAGTTTTCATTTAACTTTATATTTTATTATAGTATATCCTGTTCCATTAAGAAAATACTGCATGAAATATAGAATAACATTTTCAAGAAATAAGAACAAGAAACAAGAGGTCTACATAGACCTCAGATTCTTAGGCTAGAATCACTTTGCCAGGACATCACTGAATTTAAAAATACTTTATTTGATTTGGGGGAGGTAGTTTGTTTACTTTTATTTTAACTTTTTGAAAATAGATAGTTTCCATGCAATATAATATGACTATGGTTCTGAATTCTCAACTCATGCCAGATGTACTATACCTTCCCACCACAAGGCATCTACAAAGTAAACCAAAAGTAACAAAATGAGACAAAAAACAAACAAACAAACAAACAAACTGAATAACACTAAGGAAATGACCAGAAAAACAAAGACCCAAAGAAAACTGTAGGAAACACACACAGATACAGAGACATACATGTTGGGCAAATACAGAAATCTCATTTAAAATATAAAACAAATACAAATTTGTAAACATAATATATAAGCAAAAGACCTGTGGATTAACAAAAGAAAAAAATCCAAAAATTCTTTTGACTTCTATTTCTGTTGGACATCTAGAGCTGGCCATGGGTCCTAGACTTGAATAGTTTGTATACCCATTAAGAGGTCTCATAGGGTGGGAAGAGTGGTGGGGGCATCCTCGTGGAGACAGAGGTGTGGAGTAGGTATGGGACGGGAAACAATCAGAGGGTAAACCAGGAGAGGATAAAATCTGGATTGGAAAAAAAGAAAAATGAGACTAAATAAAAATTTAAAAAAGACTCTGTTGGAGAAAATGCATTGTACATTTGTAAGTTGTTATCAATTGGAGATAATTTCTGGGAGATAACTCTCAGCATTGGGACCCCATTAGACCCAGACCTGTCCAGGTCCTGTGCCTTGTACCAGAGTCTCTACAAGTTCATATATTTACCAGTCCTGCTGTGCTTAGAAGGATAATGACTGCAACATCCACATGAATCTAAATGCTGTGATAGTGGAGTAGATGCAAAACATCAAATAAAAGTATAGTACAGTAAACCAATACTGGAAACCTAGAGGTGTGCATGTACTGTTCCTAAAGATGTGACCAGCTCATGCCTAGGGAAACAGAAAACAAACTTCCACTAGCAGTTTACACAAGAAAACTGCACTTTGGGTAAGTCTATACCCTGATAAACAAGTGGATATTCAGCTTTTCAGTTCTATACAATATGTTTGTCTCCAGCAGGGACATAGGAGAGTGGATGGCTTCTTCTCATGTTGATATTATGATTTTTTTTCTATGTTGACAAGACTCCTGGCATTCACCACATACTATTTCAGAAAGATATACTGGAATGTCACTAAAGAATCATTGGAGAAACAAATAGAACTTCATTGTTTTAGTCATTCCCATGAAGACTTTCACTCAACATTACCTTTTGGAAAGCCACCTTGAAGAATCTGACTGTGCTTTGAGGGAATGAACCAACAAAGACTCCAAAAAATCATAGAGACTCACACCTGCCCTCAAGTAAATTGTAGTTGAACAATTAATCCTGGTGGTTGTAGGGGAAATGTCGTTTATACTTCATTTACTTCAATATAACAACCATTAGTTCCACTTACATTTTCATTTCAGTCTATAAAAGGACTTAATTGTCACTTGACATGACTTTAAGTGACCCGTGTTTTCAGTAAATAAATATAAATCTGCATAACTTCAGTATTGACAATTCTAAATTAACATGGGAACCCACCAATTTGTCTGCCTCCACAATCAGATGAACTCTGCAGCAGTGAGGCACGATGAGAAGATGCTTCCTAAACTTTATGGACTGTGAAAGGAAGCTGGTAGGAGAGGTAGAGAAACAAAAACCAATATAACACCAGAATCATTATACCTGTGGGAGAATGAGTACCACCAACATAACAGCAGAACCTGGCAGAAAAGGAGACAAAAAGGAACACAAATTCTCAGACTATGAGAAAGTAGATTAACCCAATCTATGGGTTATCAGTGTGCATTCTTCCAAAGAAATAACACTAAAACAAAACTATCATATATTCATATTATATGAACCCCATCATCACTTAGGTTCATATAAAAAATAAAGTCCAATAGAATATACAATAGACTTGCTTGCATACCCATCTATTTTAGTGCTACTCACAATATTCAAGATAAATAACCAACATAGCTGCTTACCAGTGAGTGAATGGTTTAAGAAAAGGTGTCATGTATATGTACTGGGGTAATAGTAATGAGGAACGATGATATGCTATTTCTAAAAATATGAATGAACTGCATTTTGTCATGTTAAGAAATATAAGAACATTGTAAAATACATAGTTGTCGTAGTTGTTTCAATTAGAGAAGTAGAAAACATAACTATGATAAATGATGTAGATATGTAATTATTATGTCAGAGGAAGGGGCCAATGTAGAGCAAAGTATATGGGGTAGTTAGGAGAATGTAGACATATGTCCCTAGTGGTGCATGCATATTAGAGTATCAGATACCCTTTTTAAGTTAGCATGTACTAAAGGAGACATTTAGTTGTACAGAATGAAAAAAAAATGTATCTTGCAAACAAAACAACAAACACTATATAATATTTGATATGATCTAATATCAGTCAAAACTTAATTGCAGCAGAATAACCTTGGGATCAATGAATAAAAATAAAAGAACATAAGCATATCAGGAAGACAATAGAGTGTTTTAGAAAAAGGGACACACGGATGCCATTAATCATATTGTGCTTTATTCAGGAAATGAAACCACAGTGATAACACAAACAAGATGACTGACAGGTTTGAAAAGCATGTTGTGAGTGCACAGAATAGACAGCAGCTGCTCTACCCTCTGAGCATTTGGGACAGTGAACCACTGAGAACAGATCATTCTCAGCAAAAGCAGGACAACTTCAGGGAAACACCTTCCCTGTAAGGGATCGCCACAGGCTCATGCAGGGTGAAATGTGTAGAAGATTCCTCTGTATTCATGACAGGCTTTGAAGGGAAGATGGAGGTGTTGCTATGGAAGTATTTGAGATGAATTCCCTTCTCCTGAATTCATCTGAAGTCCTCACTTGCTCTTGGGTGGGCACTTCTGCTGGCAGGGTGGAGGAGGTTGCACAGGAGGGCATTTCTGCTGGTATGAGGGAGGGGGACATGGCTCAGGACAAGGCTCTGGGCACTTTGGAGGAGGACAAGGCTCAGGGCACTTTGGAGGAGGACAAGGCTCTGGGCACTTTGGAGGAGCACAAGGCTCTGGGCACTTCTGAGGTGGGCACACAGGAGGAGGTTGGCAGGGCTGCTTGCACTGCTGCTGTTGGTAAGACATAGTGCTGGAGTATCAGGATCTGAAAACAATTTCATGACAGTGTTAGGTGGCAATCAATACAGATAAGATTGATTGAAACTTGGAACAACACCCTCCTCCCCCCTGGCAGGATCATTATTCCAAAACTCTTGTTTTAGGACTTCCTGGCTTGTCCATCAATCTCCTGAAGTAGCCGTGACAAATCCTCTTTTGTTTCATGCATTTTTTTCAGGAGAATTAGTTTGTTTTAATGAAAAATGTAATGATGAATTCACAAAGAATCACCTTCAAGACAGGTACTGGTGACCTGAGAAATTACAAAACCAGTTCCTATCACCCTTATTACTTGTATCATCCCAACAGTTTGCCTGGAATTGGACAGTAAAAGATAGCTCAGAAAAATCTCAGGCTGTAATGCTTGCTAAAGTATATGAACTTTAAAAAAACACCAAAATATTCATATAAAAAAGAAATATACTCCCTCAAACCCACCTATCAAATAAAAGGAAAAGCCACTTATCACAGGGGTCTATTGTATCCATTGCTAAATTTTTGACTATTAGGTATATACCTTTCATCCCATGATCAAAACTAAATTCATGATACTTAATCCCCAAAACTCACTACAGCACTAGTAATAAACATAAAAACAGATCAACTCAAGAAACGGCACTCACCAGGTTCAACAAACTAGACCAGGACTTCAGTACCAGGAGTCTGCAGTTATGCAGCCAAGGATCCCTTTATAGGACTGGCAACCTAGCCTACTGTGAGCAGAACTGACTGAGAATTTCCCAACCAAAATGCAAATCAGTGCATGACTAGCTGGACTGGGACCCTACAAATGGGAAATATCCTCTTCCTTGACTGTGTCACTATTGTGACTCAGTGGGTGTTCCTCCATTTCAGTTTCAGTAAGATCTCACTGGTTTCCTAAGTTCTTTTTTTTTTTATTGAACTCAATATTTGTTTTGTTTTGTTTTGTTTTGTTTTGTTTTCTTATAATTCTGTTGTGTCCTAATTCATGCGTTCTATTTGTTCTGCTTCAGGTTATTCATATTCGTTGATGCATTGGCCCATTTATACTCCTGATTTGTAGGTATAATTTGTCTACAGGGTGAAAGAAGGAAAGTATTACAGGGATTTTAGCTGTGATTTCAACTTCTTCTTAAACAACCATGTGTGGAGGCCAGGTCATGTCTCCTGCCTATGTACGGATGCTTTTTTGTGAATTGTGGGAAATAGTATATGCCCTTCATAGAGGAGGCTAATGGCCTTGGGTGTTATCTTGACCCTCTTCATTACTGCATGTTAAATGACATATTTGTAGTATATATTCAGACTCACCTTTGAAGATTACCACAAGACTGTTTATCATGACAATAGAAGAAATAATATTGTACCTGCCCTAACCATATTAAGTGGTTAGCATGAAGACACACAGTCTCTCAGAGTTCACTTCTGTGAAGAGCTGTTGAAATCGTCTTTGTAACACAATAACATAAATTTTTCCTTGCTTGAACTTCCAAAAGATCCAGTACACTGAATCCCTCACATGTACACACACACACACACACACATACACACAGCCCTGTGCTCACAAAATCACAAAGTCCTGCAGCGGGTGAGAGAGGGAAGGAGGGCCAGGGCACAGACAGACAGTCAGACACAAAGACACATACACAGAAAGATCGTTAGTTTTATATTTTAATCTCCGGATAGCTACATATATCATTTTCTAATTTTGAAGACTTTATTAAAATTTATTTTCATCTTAAAACTGACAATATGAGTTCAAACTTTATTGTTTTTGTAAGTTTTGATTGATGTATTCTATATTATTAAAGGCTATTTTGGGTGATACAAATTTTTGAATCATTATCAGATAATTATACGGTTTTAAAGACATTGTTGAAAATATCTGAATTTTTATTTAATACCATCAAAATATTCAAATAGTAATTAAATATATTTCAGCACTATAACAATTTTATTTTCTAGTGTATTTTTAAATGGATAGGAATTATACACAATAATTTTCTAAAAGTTGCTTCTGATTTCTATTTTCTGTCCTAAACACTCTCCTTGTCAAAGTTCATCAACAGATGACTTGGTTAAAACACATATTATAAATACATACTCCTGTGGTTGAATTAAGGAAAGGCAGAAAGAAGCTGAGGAGGATAACCCTGTAGGAAGACCAGCAGCATCAATTAACCTGGACCCCAGAGATCTATCGGAGACTGTACCACCTAAGAAGCAGCATACAGCAGATGATATGAGGCCCCCAACACATATACAGCAGAGGGCTGCCAGGTCTGTGTTCAACGAGAAATGATGTACCTAAACCTCAAGAGACTGGAGGCCCCCAGGAGTTTAGAGATCAGGGACCATGAGGGTAGTGGGTGGACACATCTTCATGGAGCCAAGGAATGGGGAGGAGGTATGGGATGTAGAACAGTCAGAGGGTGGGGGGAATAAAATCTGGAGTGTAAATAAATAAATACAAACATACATACATCTCTTAATACTGTATGGCATGTGAAAGAAACTGTAATAACTATAGACAAAAACGGCATGTTATTGAATTTAGTTAGGAAGAGGAAATCAAATACTATTTGTTTTCAATCATATTTCGTCTATAGGAAGTTGATCTTACAAAGGTTTATAGGATGGTGTTGGTTTCCATGGGAACACTATGGGTGAGAGAAGGATGTGGAAAGTTTTCTGAACTAAGCTACAATCAATTCAATCATGAGTTCAATGAAGCATTCTTTATTTTAAAATAGTTACCAAATATAATTGTGTTTTCACCATAAAAGATGATAGATGTTCAAGGTATGAAATATACTGACATTGGTTTGAACTTTCAGCAATGTTCATCTGAATCATTATACCCCTCATTATATATACTATGATGAAATACAATAAAAATGTAAAAGAAATCTCCAATTAAATTTAATTTGATACTATAAAAGACCCTTAATACAATGATATACACAGATAGAAGTTGTAAAAACCCATGGGTATTGAGCAATTTCCTTTTAAATGATTATAAAATCAAACAATGTATAAAACTAAAAGTTCTTAGAATTGAAACTATCAGAGCACAGGATTTAAAGCAAAGGCAGTTATAGCAAATTTATATGTATGAATGCCTACAACATCCAATATGGGATTAATATCAAAAATAACCAAAGAACTCCAGAGATAGAAAGACAGACAGATAGACATACACACATACGGGGGGGGGGCGGTATGTTTGGACAAGTGTTCCAATAAGGGACTGAAGTTCACTACCCAACATGCACATCTACCAGATCACAACTGCCTGTACCTCCATCTCCAGAGTATCTGATTCCCTCTTCTGTGACCTCAAGCATTGACTAAACCCACACACAGATACATATAGATACATATAATTAAAGGAATAAAGTGGAGATGAATCCAGTGAGAGAAGTGGTATGGAGGATAATACAGAAACAGAGGAGAGACAAAGGACAAATAATATTATGGTGGTTTGATAAAACCCCAACAAATCACATTAATTTGTATTTATATAAAATTTATTAAATTTAATTTATCATACCCTAAGGACTTAGGACTCATATGATCCAGCTGGTGTGGCACTGAACATCTCTTCCTTGCAGTCTACCTTTCATGGTTCCAGAAAACATTCTATAATCTGCCAAGGGAGGGAAGCAATTGAACAGTCCCATATACCTGCACCACCTAGGAGCCACAAAAATCGCAAGCATGGGAATATACGCAGAAAAATATCCTAAGTAGAATTCATATTTTGGGGGCAATCGATGGAGGTCTAATTTGATGTAGTTCCCACTCAGGAGAAATGAATATATAGCTGATGCAAAAACTTAGCCAGTATCTGGGGCTTATGGAGTAATTTTTCTAAGGAAAACAGATTATGGAGAGCCCAGACCCAGTGGATATATACACACCCCAACTTCTGCATCTATAACTCAGAAAACATTATTGATGAGAACCAGAATATTGGAGAGGGGGTGTAAAACTGTTTCTCATGGGCATGGATGCATACACAAGCCCTGAACATCATCAGTACCAAAGACATAGTAAAGAAACAAGTTGGAAAATCACACAGGGCTCCACCTTTAGACAAAGAAGTATGGGAAAGTAATGACTCCAGCAAAAGGGCATTGGTCTCCTCTATGGATGAGCTGACTGTCTTGTTGGATGTTTATTGTAGCATGGTCAGCCTTAAAACCAACGGATTCGGGAGGTTGTATTTATATATTTCTATGTACATGCACACATGTGTGCAACAAAAATTAACAATAAGAATAGGAGGCTAGCAAATTGAGTGTGGGGGACACATAGGAAGTGTTCAGGGGAATCTAGTCAGAAGAGACTGGAAGGAATAAAGATGGGGCTAAGGTTATGTAAGGTTTTTTTTTCAATTAAAAGCATAATTTAAAATTTAGAATATAATTTAAAAATTAAAGCTTAGAAGTAGCAGCATATACCTTTTTTAGTTGGGCAACTTTAAATTGTAAATAAAGATTTCATTATGTAAAATTTAATAAACTATTGAAAGACATGATGCAGTATAGCTTGAGAATGAGTTATAACAACAGATAATTTACTTAAGAAATCTTTTTAAATACTTTTTAATTTATTTTTTATTATGTGTATGGGTAGCTTAGCTTTTTGTTTTTTTTTTTTATTGGCTTGGTTTGTTTGCTTTTCTGAGACTAGTTCATCTGTAATATTTTATTAATTAATGTATTTATTCACTTTATATCCAAATTGCTGCCTCCGCTCCTGGCAGATCACCCTGACACAGTCCCTCCCTTTTGGCCCTTCTCCTCTGAGAAGATAGAGGCCACCTGGGTCTCCTTCTACCTGGCACATCAAGTTTCTGCAATGTTAGGTATAGCACACACCTTTAATGCCATCACTTGAGAAGCAGAGGCAAGTGGATACCTGAGTTTAAGGCCAGCCTGGTCTACAGAAAGAGTTCAAAAGCAGCCAGTACTAAACAGAGAAAACACACAAATTCTGTCTCACAAAAACCTAAGAAATAAATATTGATGAACAAATCATTAAGAAAACAAACAACTCAAGCAAAAAAGTAGCTACAAACATGAACCAAGATTTTCCAAAGGAAGAAATATTAATGTCTAACAAGCATTTCTTTCTTTATTTTTTTAAGGAAAACACTTTGCAGTCTGGGTCCTTTATTCCTTTTTTGTATATTAGGTCATGAATTCATATAGAATGGGCTTCAACAACTCAGGCTCTTTTTCATTAGTCCTCACAAAGTGTGTTTCTCTGGGTGGTGCAGGCTGGAGCTTCAGCTGAACCCTTCTCTTTGACTTCCTTTTTCTTCTGATTGTTCTCCTTCACCTACTTCAGGAAGCTGTCTCTGCTCTTTGAGTGCTTGATGTGCTCAATCTGCACATTGATCTCTTGGCCAGAATCTTGTCCTTAACTTGCTTGTTTACAATGATGCCTACAGCGTGCTGGGTGACATTGTAGACTCTTCCGTTTTGTCGTGGTAACACTTATGGGGCATTCCTTTTTGAACGGTACCTATTCCCTTGATGTCTACAACATCCCCCTTCTTGTAGATTTACATGTATGTGGCCAAAGGAACAACTCCATGTTTCCTAAAAGGTCTAGAGAACATATACTGAGTGCCTCTCTCCTTTCCCTTTGTGTTGGTCATTTCGGTGATTTACTGGAAGACAGCTGCCGCAACCCTACTCAGAGAGGAAATAAAAATCTAAATTTGAATTCTAGCTCACTCTAGTTGGAACAGATACCATTAAGAAATCAAATGACTCTATCCAGCCACTGACTGAAACAGATGAAGACACCTACAGCCAAACATTGGATGGAGAACTGGGGAAAGGATTGAAGGCTCCAAATGGGATACGAACTCTACAGGAAGATCAACAGTCAGCTAACCTAGACCTGGGCATACAAAAGAAATGCCCCATATTTTAGCTTATAACTGTGGGTTGGTCTCTATCCTCTAATTGTATGCATTTAGCTTAGGATTCCTGGAAAAGCCATTCTATAAATAGACTTTTGAAAAGTGGTTGCCTTAAGAGGAGGGGTAAATAATAGAACATGGAAAATATGAAAGCAGGCATGGAGAATACCTGGGATGGAATGTTTGAATAGCTGAAGACACCATGCACATTGGTTGCTTAATAAAAGAATTCAGTATAGAAACCAGAAATCAGAGCTGTGTTAGAAGCCTCTTGCCTGAAAACCAGCTTTCACAGTGCTGCAAGATTGTATGTAGGCTACATGAGAAAAGATGTCAATGGTCTTACCTAGCGGTGTACCCTAGAAACTTTAATACCACCCTATCAGTCAAGATATACCCACTTGAGCAACAGTACCATGCCTTTTGTGACACTACTCTAGTCATTTTATGATTGGACTGCAAATACTTTCCATCATATATACACCATACTTGGTACTGTGAACACTCTCAAAAGCCCATGGTGAGAGAAGACATGGGACTGAGGGGAACTTAATTCTTAATTCTCCTTCTAGATGAATTGGCACAATCTGAAAACAAGTTCTTAATATGGATCCTATTACTTGTTATTCTGATTTCATGATAAAATACAATGACCAAAAGCAACTTTGAAGAGGACATGGTCAGTTTTTCTTTTAGTTCCAGAAGGGATATGGTTCAGCCTGGTGAGGAAGACATGGTAAAAAGATGGTGAATAGACTAGCATAGGAGGCCAAGAAATCGTATTTCATCAACACGGGAGGACAGGAAGTTGGGACAGGCTAAAAATCTCAATCTTTCATATTTGAATACACTATATTTTTTAATGACATGTGCAGTCATTGCCTGTAAAAAATTTTATGTAGAAGGTACTGTTCCTGGGTTTCTTTGAAGTTTGTGTACATAATTTTTGCGTTTGCAATATAATCCCATCATTTATCCCTTTCCTTTCTTTTGTCAAATCCCTTCTGTCTACCCCTTTTTGCTCTTTTTCAAATTCATGGCCTATTTTTCATTAATTCTTGTTCATGCATATATGTATATAGTCCTAAATATAGCCTACTCAGTATATATAATGTAACTTGTATGTATGTTTTCAGAGCTGACCATTTGGTATTGGGTAGCCTACTGTTGTGCTCTTCCCTGGGTAAGAGTATTTCTACCACTCTCAGTGTCCCTTTGTTCCTTGTGTAGAGTGGATCCCTCATTGTCTTTCTCCAACCCACTACGGTATTAATGTATTTGAAGATACCATGCAAGCTTCTAAAGGAAAGAAACAACCAACAACAATCCTAACCAGCTATAACACTAATGAACCACAACAACCATTATGGCCCAATAAACCTTAGGATGCAGTAGTGACAAACATCTTTTACAATAACCAGAAAGTACTGAATTGGACACAAGATCCTCTCATCAAGAGGAAAACAATACCTTGTACCTGAAACCTAGCCAAGTATCCAAGACAGGTGAAACCCTGGATATTGGAAATGCATCTACACACTACTAAACACACAAACCAATCGGGTTCTGATGGCACCTACTCTCTGCCTCTGCTGATGCCAGCAGGCAATTAAAGCCAGAGATGATGGCTCCTGGCATAATCTGGGTACTGATGGTATCCAACAAAATCAGCTAAGTGAGGATGGCATCTACTATTAACTACTGCTACTTGCAGCAAACACTTAAAGCCATAGCTGATGGCTCCTGGTATAACCTGGGCACTGATGGTACCCAATATCAGCCTTTGCTGATGGCAGTAGGCAATATCAACTTCAATTTCTCCACCCTTTGTAAGTCCTTCTGCTGCATTCTCCCTGGCCAAGAGGTTTGCAAGACCCAGCTGAAACTGAGTTGAGAGTCCTATCTGTGTCAACTTACCTTCTTCAAAGTCCCCGTTCCAAGACACCAATTTAGATGCCTGGAACATCCTGGCCTGGAGCAGATAGAAGTGAGATACAGAGCAAGACTCTGGTGTGGCTTTAAAGGCTGAGGGTCTCCAAACAAATGTTCTAGCTTTCAAACTGTACTGAATAACCAGTGCAGAAGGAACTCTCTCATTCTGGGTGAAAAATGAGCCGCAATCTTTATTATATAGAGAAATAAAAAGCTTCTACCTTTTTATTGATAAATGAATTAAACCCAAGTCTGTAAGAAGAAAGTTTTGTTCTCATTAGTAAGATTAAGCCTGCTTTGCCATTAAGAAAAGACCTGTTCTGTCCCATGGTAAGGAAAAGCCTGCCCACTCCTTCTGCTGCATTCTCCTAATCTTGCTCTCTCCTCCTGCTCTGATGTCACAGTAGTGCCCTTAATCTCAGTGCCTTTTTCCCAATGCTGTGCCTTTACTTCCAAGTTCTTCTTGAGTTCAGTTGTATCAAAAAGTTCTCCTCAGCTCAGTTCTGTCTCTTTTCTTTGTCCTCAGCACTTATACATCTTTCAGAATACATGATCATATAGTAAAAGGTTCATCACAAATTTACACATAAATTCAAATCATAAATCAAATAAAATTTTACAACAATGAATGTTTACATGCATATCCATTAGAAATAATTATCTGGCTAAACATTTATCACCTGTCACAGCTCCACAGGTTCACGAAGAATTAAAAAACATAACTAAGTTATTAGTGAAGTTTTATATAGGTAAGCCAAGTCAATATTTTATCTTCTGTCCTAGCACCTATAATGGTTTTACAACCTAGTAATTGTCATATATGTTTAGTAATAACAGGAAAAGCATATTAATAGCAGGAATCTTTCCTAAAATCATTTTCTCCTAATCAATTAAGTTAGAGTTAAGTTTCTCTAACTTAAATAGAAGTATTCTTCAGAAAGAAAAATTTCAGAAGGAGGAGGACCTTTCAATTTGACTATGAACTTTCCAGAAGAGATTCCTCAAATTATTTTAGGTCATTCAGTTGATGACATGTGGGAGCCCCTTAGAAGTGGCTGATCTATTCTCCACTCACATTTCTCACATAATGACATGTGCAAGTTACAAGTCCAAGTAAGGATGCTTCAATCTCACTTAGAAAGGGAAACAAAATAATCAGGGAAGGCAGAGGGAGGGAGGGACCACGGTGGGAGAGAGAATTGGGGAGGGAGAAAGAGGAGCAGGATCAGGTATGGTAAGAGATAGAGAGAAGCCCAGAAGGCCAGGAGTATGAATACAAATATGTAGCTATGGGCTGTTGGGGTCAGGGGGAAGCCCTAGGAAGTCACAGTGACCTGGGATGCTGTAAGACACTGTAGAGCCTTAGCTTATAGGAGACCCCCTGAGTGAATCACATGGAGCCTCGTCGATGCAAAGAACATGAGGATTTTTATTCCAGTGCACTAAGGCCATCCTAGATCCTAAGAAAAGGAGGCGATCCCACACAACTTGCTCAGGGAGCTTTTATAAAATTTTCAGGGCAGCAGCCATGAGACACAATGTGATTGGCAGAACAGTGTGACTTTTTAAACAGATTGGTCTTTAGGGAATGAGGTGGCAAGGACTTCCCTTGTCTGAAGGTGAGCAAAGGTCCACCCTGCAGAATGTGTCCCCACCCACAGGTTGTTTCTCGGACTGTGATTTGAGGAATGTTAATTAGCCTTTCCCTTCTGGAGAGTTCCTGTACCTTCCTAAAGTTCCTGAACTTATCTTAGTAAGGAAATTCCTGGCCTCCCAGTGTTTTTCTGAGACGTCCCTGTCTACTCGGATCTTACAATGTGAGAGGTTCCTAGGACTGAATGAGGATGACCTTAGCCGAAATGCACAACAGTGGGGAGAGGGAACCTGAAGATACCACTTCCAGTAGATAGACAGGGCCCCCAGTGGAAGGATGGGATCATCCACCCATCCTCAAAATCTGTGACTCAGAATTGTTCTTGTATAAAGGAAATGCAGAGACAGAAATGGAGCAGAGATTGAAGGAAAGGCCATCCAGTGACTAGCTAAACTTGGAATCATCCCATGTACAAGAACCAAACACTGACACTATTACTGATATCATGCTGTGCTTGAAGACAGGAGCCTAAAGCATGGCTGTCCTCCAAAAGGCTTTACCAGCAGCTAACAGAGACAGATGCAGATACTTACAGGCAACCATTGTTGACTAGGTCGGGGATCCCTATGGGAAAGTTAGGGGAAGGATTGAAGGAGCTGAAGGGAATGGCAACCCCATAGGAAGAACAACAGTATCAACTAACCTAGACCCCTCAGAGTTCCCAGGGACTAAGTCACCAAAAAAGAGTATATGTGAGCTGGTCTGTGATTCCTGGAACATATGTAGCAGAGGACTGCTTTGTAGAGAGAGGATGCACCAAATCCTGTAGACACTTGATGCCCCAGGGAAGATGGATACTGTAGGGGTAAGGTAGGGGTAAGTGGGTATGTGAGGCGGAGAGTGTGTGGGTAGGTGGGTGGAGCAGTACCCTCTTAGAGCCAAAGGGGAGAGGAAGGGTTAAGAACTCTGACTTGGGAGGGGCAGTGGGGTGGAGAGGGTTTAGGAAGGAGAGCAACATTTGGAATGTAAATAAATAAAACAATTTAATAAAAAATACAAAAAAGAAAAGAAACAAGAAAATCTAGCTAATTTCTGTCAAAAATATGGACAGCATGATGGAATCTGCAATAACTGAATATTTCTGAAGTCATATTAATCTCTCATTTTACACTTTTTTATTGTTTGATTGATCTTAGTCCTTAGAAAACCTGCATTATGTACGAATAGCTTTTTAGATGAAGGAAATAACAATTTAAATGTAACAATAAATAAACAATCCTTCAGATCTCAAGTCAAAAGCAAAAAAGCTGAAAATACCAGCCAACTCAGGGATGGGTTCTAAGAGACCTGTGTTTTGTGGCCTGCACAAGAGTCTCTGTCTGAAACCCTCAAAAACCACCATTGTTCCAGAGCAGGACACAAGGCCTACCTGGGAGCCTGGTGCTGCTTTTCCTGAACCTGTTGTTCCTCCCAGACGATCTGAAGAATCCATTCAACCTTTGTGCCATGGGACAGTTTAGAGATGAAGACTTGATTGAAGGCATTTAAGATCCCTTCCAGAATATGCTCTTTTCTAGGGCTCTGCTGAATCTATTGGTATGAGCTCCAGGAAGATGCTCTGTCAACTGACCAGCTCAAAGAGCCAGAACTTCTCTTGTGAGAACAGGCTTTAGATGCTATCTCAGGCAGTGTGACCCAAGATGGTCATCTTTCATTTGCCTCTGCCTTGTGTCTTTCACCTCTCTGTGGCTTATCCTTCTCAGCAGGACACCTGTTCAAGTCTTGTTAAAGATAAGGTTTTGGCCTAAAGCTCTGACTGATTCAAGTCAGTGCCTGAAGCTCAGTTGAAGATTCCTTTGTAATGTGAAGTCAGTCATTCACTGACTTCAGAACTTTGATCAAAGTGTTTCTTTGGACATCCGTAGTGACTTCTTAACTCTGCTATGTCTTCAGTTGCCCTTAAACATGCTACTACTCTGTAAAGCCTGGCTTCCAGAAGGTAAGAATGAGGAAAGTTGTAATGTACAGAATGTTGTGAGAACACATGTGATGGAGGCAATTTGACCCATCAAAAATGCTTTTCTTCCCATTTCTTCTATCAAACCTGTTTTTAAGGATTGCTATCATCTCAAGGGATTTCATAAGTACCACAAAGCCCCCTTTCTTTAGTATCACATAGGAAGTGTAGTAAATTAATAAAGAAAGAGGGCAGTGGGAAAGAATAATGTAGTTTTAAAATAACATTTGCTGAGTAGTTAAGAGAAATCCACACAGGGGCATTGCTGATGCTGGTGGTGAGCTGCTTCTGCTATTGCGAGAGTCATCACTGAACTCTACAGCATGCATGGGGTCTGACACTCACTATACCATAGGTGACAATTCAAATGTGTACTAAAAATGAATGTTAGTAATAGACTGTAGATAGATAGGTGGCTGACAGGTGATAGAGTTTTTCATGCTGTATTTCAAAAGATAATATTTTAAGAAGTGAAGTAATTTGGTCTTCAAAACAATTAAATCTTAATATGGTCAAAAACATAACTTTGAAATAAGATTGAATTGGGGGAAGGGCATGGGACAGGGGGCCTGAGAGGAGAAACCAGGCAAGGGTAAAGCATTTGAAATGTAAATAAATTAAATAACCAATAAAAAAGGAATAAGATTGAATTAGTCTTTGATGTGACTCCATTTAGAAAACACTGAATTAAAATTTAAAATCTCTCTAACAAAGGATAGAAAAAAGCCAAAATAGTAATACAATATTAAGCAGTTTTGCAAGAAAAATAGTATTTATTAGACCATCACCAAAAGGGTCCTTTTTTCAAGGAGTGAAACAGCAGAATGGCTGAGAACGGCCTTCTCTTAGCAGGCTGAGAAGGCTCCTCTGAAAGCACAGAGTAGATACCTGTTGTGCTTCCTTCTGAGCCTGTGGTATACTAAAACAAAGAGAAATGATCATTCTCAACAGCCCCAGGAAAGGAGCAGGAGAACAGCCTGAGAGAAATGCCTTCTTTCTGAGGAGCCATCATAAGCACATGGAGGATGAAGGGTAGAGAAGATTCTTCTGCATCCAGGACAGGCTTTCAAAGAGGATGGAGATGTTGCTATGGAGTTGGTGAGACAGATTTCCTTCATTTCCCCTGGTCCGGATGCATGAGAGGCCCTTACTTGTTCTTGGGTGGACACTTCTGCTGGCATGGTGGACATTGCACAGGAGGGCATTTTGGCTGCCATGGTTGAGGGGGGCATGGCTCAGGGCACACTGGAGGAGGACAAGGCTCAGGGCACTTTGGGGGAGGACAGGGCTCTGGGCATTTTGGAGGAGGACAAGGCTCTGGGCACTTCGGGGGTGGACACACTGGAGGAGGCTGGCAAGGCTGCTTGCACTGCTGCTGGTAGTAAGACATCTTGCTGGAGTCTCAGGATCTGAAAGACATTTCATGACAGCTTTCAAAAGAGGTGATCCCCATGGATAAACTAGGCTTATGGGACCGTAGAACCTTTGCCTCTCTCCCTGTTTACCTGTGTGTGCATGCAAATCTCCCACAGTGATTTTAGGAGGTCCTCGATTGCCTCTTTTACTTATACATTTTTTTCATCAACTTAGCAAACCTTTTTTTTTTTTTGTCTCATGCCATTTTTCCTAAGAATCTATTTTCGTTTCACACCACTGGGAAATATTATTTATGTGAACAGAATATCCTTATAACCTTGACATTCTTATAAACAGTACCCATCAAATGCTAGGATATTCCAGGTAGAGTGACTGGACAACACAAACAGCTGTTGAAAGAATAGGTGGGTTTCTTATCATCTTGTGGCATAAGCCTTTTGAAAGGGATTATCCATACCCATCAAGATATGATAAAAGAAAAGCAGATGTTTTGTTTTCCTCTCAAATCACAACTTTCTCAGATATTTTGCTTTTCTTTGGATAACAAATTACAGCTCAAATAAAAGCAAACACGTACTTGCACAGTACATGGTATTCATCCATTCCTAAAGCTGCATCTTCTAAGTCACACTCATCCCTTGATCAATTTGGACCCACGAAACTACTGTGTTCATGAGAGTACCAAAAAAGCAGGCGCTTTCATGAACTCAAGAAATCAGACTCACCAGGTTCTGCGGAGTAGACCAGTGCTTGAGTGCCGGGAATACTGCAGTCAAGCACTGAGACTCTTTTTTATAGGATTGCTTGCCTCACCCAGTGGGAAGTAGATCTCCCTGGAATGGGCAGGTCCAGGAATTTCCTAACATAAATGCAAATTCATCCATAACTGGCTGGACTGGGATTCTGCAAAATAGGAAATATCCCACCCTTGGCTATCATCAGTAGGTTCAGTCCTGTGACTCAAAGTCTTTTTCATTCCTCTTGCTTACAGCACTTGGAGATGTTGAGAGATTCTAGAACTGATTGGTAAAACTCTTTCTTGACTGGGGACCATAAGCCTCCCTTTGTCTTAAATTCAAGGTTTTGCATTATTTGTCCCTCTTTAGTTCATCCTTAGTTCATTGCTAGTGTACAAAGCCATTTACACAAGTCCCCCCTTCAGTAAGCCATGAGGTCAGGGTCTTCTATTTACTATAGATTCTTTTTTTTCCATAAACATGGAGAAATAATACCTGTGTTCTAACAGCATTGGGCTATCTGTGACCCTGCTCAGCATAAAGTTTCCCTCTTCATCTTTCTTTCCTCTGGATAATCTCAAATTTGACCTAAATTCTTTGCCTTTAAGAATCAATCATCTTCCCTTTGAGAATGGTGCTACTCTCCCTGAACAGATTTTGGTGGCAGAGTGGCATCCAGTTTCCTTGGTGTCTTCTTTCTTAGCTTCCCTTCAATTACCATAGGAAGGAAGTGGGGGAAAGTGAACAAGTATCCTGAGAATTAATTAGAAATTTATTTAGCAGACCTCACTTGTGTGTTCCCCAGTGGTACTCCCTAGGGCGCAGAAAAAGAAACCATCACATGTAAGTAATAGAGAGCAAAGTAGAAGAGTTGATCAGATCATTAAAAGTATGAAATCTCAGGCATGGAGATATAAAGTTAAGTCAGACTCATACTTTGGATTTTATTTACTAGCTTTTTAAGTAGATTTAATAACTTTGACAGACAGTATTTCAAAACGCTTCTTGTAGATATGTTTGCTCTGTCTTAAGACAAATGCTAGCATTCATTGGTCACAGAAAATAGTCAGTGCATTTACAGACTGTTTCTATCCCTGTCCCTTTACCATTTCATTCAATCAGTAGGGCTTACTGTGTATTCGACATTTAAAGTGTCATTGCTGGTCATTAGAAACTTCAAAATGATATAGGTGATTAGAAACTTCAAAATGCAACTAGGTTTTTTTATATATAAGTAGATAGGAGAAAAGAAAAGGATGGCAAGGGAAAAAGATGAAATATATAAGCTTTTTTAAGCAGCCAGCAGCTGTTCTGGAGACATACAGGAGCTCTGCGTCAACCTCAGCTAAACACTTCAGCTTGTCAGAGCTGTCATTGCTGCTGACAATAAGGAAGAGTTTATCCAAAAATGCCACTGTTGTGACTGAATCCCTACAGGGAAAGAGAGATTATTTCAGCACCTGAGGCCAAGAGCTGACAAGTGACATCATTATGAATAGTTCTCATTAGCTACTACACATACCATAGGGTTAGATCAAGGGCCTTTACCCAGTATATCACTTATGACTCTCTTTATTCTCACATGACATCTAAAGCAGCATTCTACAGGAGTGTCTGGAGTCTATGATTCAAAGTTAGAAAATGAGCTGGCCAGTTGGGAGTATAGAATCACATAAAACTTAGGTTACACCTTGGGCCTTTTCCCAAGTATAGTACACATTAAAGAAACTCAACCAGTCCCACAAAGACACATGTAATGTATTTTCTCACAAAGATGGAATCTGGAATGTTGAGAAGAGCATTAAAATCAAAGGGTTATATTAATTGTGAAAGAGAAAGGGGTCTAAGTGTACTGAATGTGATCTAATGTAGAATAATGTATGAATAGATAAGTCATAAGAAAATCCTCACTGTGTGAAATTAATACTCACTAATAAAAATTGTTAAAAGGTTACTACTAATAATAGTGCAGGCAATAGAGTGAGAGCAGCTGTCATTACTTTCCAGACAGGGATGGTTGCATTGAATGAGTTCTCTGCAGATTAACTATAGCTGTGATTTTCTACCTGTGGGTCACAACCCCTTTGAGGGTCAAAGAAATCTTTACTGAGGCTGCCTAAAACCATCTGAATATCAGATATTTATATTGTGATTTATAACACTAGCAAAATTACAGTTATGAAGTAGCAACAAAATTACTTTATGATTGGGGGTCACCATGCGGTATCTGGAAGGTTGAAGACCACTGACCTCTAGAAAGAGCTGCCTCAGATGAAGAGTGAAACACTACAAACGTTCTCCAGATTTGAACCTCCAAAGGCTAAGGCAAAAAAAATATAGCATACTTCACACATACACATAGACACACACTCACCACAGCAATCTAAGGCATCTCCTTACCATCGTTGACAACATGTCTAATGACATATGTTTTACTACTGTTAAATATCAAAAGTCCTATGCTCAATCAAAGAACTTCTGCTTCCTTATTGCTGAAGGGATTTTATAAATCTCTACTACATGAGAAGACAAGACATTATTTAGGAAATTAGCAGAGAAGAGCAAGACATTATTTCTTTTTTAATTCTTAAGACTTTACCCAAACTTTACTAGTATATGTTATGTACCCTTGTACAAGATGGATCCTGTGATTCAAGATTATACAATCAATTATCAAGTAAGTATAAAAGATGGGAACTGTAGCAAAATATTCCTGACATCCCCAGGAGAATAGTAACTGCAGCCACCATTCGATTTCTGCCTTGTGCTCATTCTCCATCATATTTTCATAATCTTGCCAAGTCAGATAAGTTGTATGAGATATATTGTAGAATTGTTTTTTTGTATTTTTATTGTATTTATATAGTTAGTTGGGCTGGGAGAAGCACATGCCAAGGTGTGAGTGTGGAAGTAAGAGGACAATTTGGGGGAGTCAGCTCTTTGCTTCTACCATATGGGTCCCAGCAATCAAACTCAAGTGGTTGGGCTTAGAGGCAGATACCTCTATTGGTAGAGCCCTGTTGCAGATGATATAGGTCCAACCACTCTTCCTGAAGAACTATAGTGATATGCAAGCTTTTATAAGATTGTGGGATTTTAGCCATGGGAAACCATCTTGTGGTGAGTCATCATTGCAGATTCTACCTGAATTAGATTTTTGAAATGTTTATACTTCAAAACCTCAAAACTTTAAATCAAATGAGGAAAAAAAGGCACACAAAACCACTGCCATAGGTCCAAAGCATTGATCAGGTGCAGTGCTAGAAGCAGAAGCAGGTATTTTGATTTTTGTTGTTGTTGTTGTTATTGTTTTTTAGAAAAAGAATAGAGAGAAACTGAACTTCCATCCAGCCATGACAAATGCTCTTTATTCCTGATACTAAGAAGAAATACAATGCCAGGTAATGGAATATCTGCCTGAATCATAGAAGTCATAGTTCAGGGTGTGGCAAGTACTCCTCCACCTGAGGCCCTAGGAAGCACAGTCTTGAAGGTGGTCCTTGTTTGGAGAAGAGCAGTTTAAGCACTTCTAAAAGGAATCATAGCTGCATTGACTTCAGGCAGAGCAGTAATGAAATATACAAAAGACACAATCAGAGGGAAGGCTCTGGTTAGGATGAACTATAATGAGAGAAGAATAAATAAAATAAAATATAGTGATTCAGAACCCATGCTTGGAAACAGCAATTGCTCTTATTTCATGGTTCTGAATGTTGGTTGTACACCTTATACTCTTGAGTGAACTTTGTTTCTATCAGTATGAGGCAGAGAGCCTTTGCTAGCAACGCAGATGTAGATGTCAAACAGCTGGCATTTGGAGAAAGATATGGTTCGGGATATGTGGTTGGGCATCCAGGAAGTAGTTATAGAATTACAGAGTTTGAGGGAAAGGTATGAAACCTACAGTTATAAGGCACTGAAATATCCAAGCAGGTACTTGAAAGAAATCAGAGTTAATTTACACAGCTAATTAAATAAGCTTAAGGTCTCCATTTATTGGATGTTCCTCTTGTAATCATTCTCTTGTTTAAGAATGTTGCCCCTCCTGCAGTTGATGCAATCATTCATTAAGAGTTGCCATCCAAAAGAATGGACCTAAAAAAAAAATCATCCTGAGTGAGGTAATTAAAAACCTGAGTGAGGTAACTCAGATCCTGAAAGATAAACATGGTATGTTCTCATAAGTTGATATTAGCTGTAAAGTAAAGGATAACTATATTACAATTCACAGACTCAAAGAAGCTAAGTAACAATAATGGCTCAAGAGAAAATAGAACAGTCATTGTCAGGGTTAGGAGTCAAAAAGGGTCAAATTTGGGGAATGATAGAGAGAGTACTGAGAAAGATGACTGGAATGGGGCAGGGGCGAGGGGGGAGCATCTCAGGGATGCTCCAGAAACGCAATGCAATGAAAACTCCCAGAAACCTATGAGAGTGAACCTAGCGATGGGCGGATGGTGATAAGGAGCCTGAACCTGGTCATTTCCTATAACTTGGCATGACTTCGAGTGGAGGTATTAGGACACCAACTGAACCACAAAACCTTCCACCTACAATTTGTCCTGCCTATAATATGTGCTAGGTAAAAGTGGCTCAAAAATTGTGGGAGTGGCCAACCAATGACTAATCCAGTTTAATTCCCATGCCAAAAGAGGAAGCCCACCCATGACACTGCCTTGACAGCCAGGATCCAGAAGGTGAATAGCCCAGAGACCTAGGATAGAACCAAATATGACAAGGGAAAAAAGAGAAAAAATTCCTAATAATATTCTCTTATACTTATGGACTAACACTGACTAATAAAATTGGTGTCTAGCCCAATTGTCATCAGTGAGACTTCATCCAGCAACTGATTGAATCAGATGCAGAGATGCACAGTCAAACATTAAGCAGAGCTCAGGGAATCCTTAGGATGAAGGAGAGAAAGAATTATAGGAGACAGAGGGGTCAAGGACAACCCCTCTAACACCCCATAAAATCAACTAACCAGGGACTAGATAGAATATCTAATAGATAAAATAACTACTTTGGCTCACAGGGACTAAATCGACAATCAGGAAGGCTGTGTAGGACTGACCTAGCTCCTCTACATATTATGTTACAATTTTGTAGCTTGGTCTTCTTGTGAGGCTCCCAATGGTGGAGTCAGGGACTGTCTCTGATTCTTCTGCCTGCTTTTGGGACCCTTTTCTTCATATAAGGTTGCCTTATCCAGCCTTAATACTGGTGGAGGTACCTTAGTCTTTCCAGAAATTGATATGCCATGTTTGGTTGTTATCCGTGAAAGGCCTGCCCTTTTCTAAAGAGAATGAGTGAGTGGGAGGAGGCAGAGGGATAGTAGGAAATAGAGATTGGAAGGAGAGGAGGGAGAGGAAATAGTTTCCTCTGTAAAAATACTAAGAATTTTAAAAATAAAATTTAAAAAGAAAAATGAAAAAATTGTCATCTAGCACACACATGCAGAGGGTCAACTGATGTGAGGCAAGTTGTCCTGCAAGAAATCAGGACCAGGTTCATGGGGCTCCTTAAGTATAAGACATCCCCCCAACTGCATAGGGGTGGAAAGATTGTAAGAGCCAGAGAACCAGTAAGTCTACTGTGAGCTTGTGTCTCCTAGAAATGTCAATGAAGCTCCATCAATAAAACCTCATTACATTTCTGCCAAAGCAAGGCCTATACAACACACCAAAAGACTTTCTAATGTGGAAGAGAGAATGAAGGGAATGTTCCTAGAAAAAGAACTACCTGCAGCTAAGTAATGCTGAGATGTAGAGGGAAGGCCACACCAACTGATTATCCAATACCAAAGGTCAACCCTAAAAACATATACATAAAAGTATCATTATATATCCTGAGCAGGTTGTATTTATGTATTTACAGTGGGCATATGTAAATACATACATGCAATAATTTAAAAAGAGGCCAGGACTTTCAAAGAGAGTAAAGGGGTAGATGGAAAGGTGTGAAGGAAGAAAAGAGAGAGGCAAAATCATTTAATTATAATCTCAAATATAAAAAATAAACTTTCTTTTAGTCACATTCCTTATACAATTCTACACATTCCTTATACAATTTTAAGAGAAGAGCCCTTTCACAGTTTTTTTTCATTCCCAATTAATCATTTGCCTGTGCATTTTAATATAATTCTTAAAAATAAGACAAAATAACCTCTCAGCATATACTACTTGGACTAGCATGATGACATAAAACAGAGTTGAACCATCTATACTAAGCCAGAGATTTTGTTAGAGCAAGCTAATATAAGACTCTGTTGAGTCTTAACTTACTGGAGACCCCTGAGTGAATAACGTGGAGATGGGAATCAATACAAAACCAAGAAGAATTTTATTTAATCCAGCATGTTGGTGTCACCCTGCACATGGGGAAAGAGTGACAGCACATAGTCCATCCATTGAGCCTTTATACAGTTTTTGGACCTGCCACCACTAGGCACAATATGATTGGCAGAACAGTATGACTTTTAAACTGATTGGTCTTTAGGGAATGTGGTGGCAAGGACTTCCCTTGTGTGAAGGTGGGCAAAGGTCCACCCTGTGGAATGTGTCCCCATGAGCAGGTTGTTCTTCACCCTGTGGTCTGAGGAATGTTAATTAGCCTCTCCCTTCTGGAGGGGCAAGTGTTCCATGACCTTCCCAAAGTTCCATAACTGACCTTTTCACTCTAACCCTGCTTTAATCTACAAGTCTGACTCCTACAGCCTACCCAAAACCAAGGTTTCAGAATGGTTGTGGCAGTGCTGCAGAGAATCCTAGTGGAAAGTTAAAGAGTCTACACCTTAGCAGCTCTGAAGAGAGGACAACGTAAATGCAGTTCACCTGACACTCTAGAGGAGATTTGATGTGTGCCGTCATTATTGGCCATGTCCTTTTCAGAGATCCTCTTACCTGAGCCATCTGCTCAGTGAAAAGCTTGCCATGACAGAGTCTTGCCATGCCCCAATTTAGAAACTGGGATGATTTTCAACTAGCAACCAATGAGTTACACATCCCTCACCTTTTCTGCATCATAGTCCTGGCCATATTCCTTGAAATTGTAACCAGACACCTGGCTGTACAAGGCACTTACAACC
Source organism: Mastomys coucha (assembly GCF_008632895.1). Lineage (NCBI taxonomy): Eukaryota > Metazoa > Chordata > Mammalia > Rodentia > Muridae > Mastomys > Mastomys coucha. The sequence goes on along the minus strand of NW_022196898.1, from coordinate 40,705,343 downwards.
TTCTTTCCAGGACTACTCCCCTTAGCCTCAATTCTCCTAATGATCACTAACTGACATTTTCTGACACTAAGAACAGTTTCCTTAAATAGTTTTTACAATTAGTGACATAGAACTCCCTCAAAGAATCATGACTAGAGCCTCAGAGCCATGTGCTTTTCTCTTTAAAATGGAGCACAGGTATGATCAGGGCTTGACTTTGTCATCTTAATGAAATATGTCCCACTATGATGACTTGGAGTTACAGAACTCCAAGCCTTCTGTACTTCACATCTTCATGCCCCAACTTCTGGATTAAGTCTCAGTTGTTCAATATAGTATACTGCCCCCTACAGAATATTCCTAAATGTTTGCTTCCTATTCACCCCACCTGATGTCAGTGTCACAAAACGTCCTTAGTGATCATCAAGTATACTGAGGCTAAGGGAACTAGACTAGGAAGAAATGTTGTAAGTATCTCAGTCACTGCAGGCATCCAGTCACATAGTTAAAGAACATGGCTAGCACTATGATGAAAATAATATGAGGGAATATGAAATAACCTCTTTATTTAGTCAAAGGACTAATAGTTTTTAAACTATATTAGTTGATGCACTCAAATAATTATTATAATACATAGAAGCCAGGAATGAGTTTAGTAGAAAATTTGGAGGAGGTTAGGTAGAACTCAGGTGTTGACATTAATTATCATTGATTGGGGAATCTTAGTCATGAGATTATTATTAAATTAGTAAGTTATTGTTAGTAATTATCATGGCTTTTGACACAATTCTTAGTGGTTATATTCCTCAAAGAGACTTAACACCACAAGTTTTTTGTTCAAGTTCATAAACTCTGGCAGTGTTAATGACCAGATAACAACTCTGCCCTAAAATTACACTGAGCCTTCTCTCCACACAGTTCACACTCTCCATGCCTCCTTGGTCATTAATCTTGAATGATTTACAGCAGCATCTGTAACATATTTCACACATTCCTTTCAATGAGCCATCTCCAAACTCTTTTCTCTTCCCCAACAGTTTCTTTATTATTCCATTTATACTTTCCTGATGATTAATTGAAGCCTTTGATCTTTAGTAATTTAAATAACTTCACTGTTTATGCCTACTGGAAAGAACCCTTTAAATGTATTAATGAAAGCAAGTGTGCAAATATGTGCTTTTGTAAGAGCCATACCCTGTCTTTCACTGAATGCAGGATTGTAGCAGGAAGAAGGCAACAACATGGGCTACTTGGCACAGTGCTTCAGGGTACTTAAGAGTTAGTAGCTCGACCTCTACACGTCTGCTTCTTTTCCTCGGACTGCAGTAGCTACTGCTGTCTTCTGACCTCCCCTGGATCTCCCAGCACAGCTCAGTCTTCAGATATAATCAGAGAAGAGCTGTGAGGAGCAATCCGTATGTCCTCAAGTGCAAACTTGAAATGAGCATTCCCCAACCTCCCATTTCTATTTCACACCTTAGGAAATCACATAAAGAATAAAGGGAAATGAGGATGCTCTTGTGTCAGCAGTATTTACTAATCCAGGTCATTGCCCAACGTTGTAGTAGAGTTGCTCATTGCAAATAACCATATATGGCAAAGATAAGTTTTAACCTTTTCTATTATAACCTGCATATGAATTTCAAAATTGTTACATAACGTATGTTAACTGGAACTCATGACAGTTTCAGAACTATTGTTTTGAAAGAAACTTCAATGAAAACTAGTAAGTATGTAATGGTGTTCACAAAATGCAGACATATGAGTAGATTGAGGTACATCTCTAATATATCTCAAGTCCTTCTAACAGGATTTAATTCTCAATAATTCAGTAACTTACCTACCATTAAAAAAATCTTATCCTGCCACACTTTCTCTATGATGCTATTTGCCTGTGCCCTCCAGACTCTGAGACCCATTCCATGTTCACAGGCACTGAACTGCAAAATACACAAAGGGAATACTTGAAGTACTGATTCTCAATCATTTTCTAGAAGCATGACCTATGTACCCTAAACTCCAAGAATAAAGACAAGATTAAACATGCACCAAACCTGAAGAAAATATAACTTCAATTTAAAGAACTTTCCTCTGATTTTCAAGAAAGTACAAATACAAGACAATTCATGAAGTCTGACTTTTAGCAAGAGTGACATGATTTCTCTGTCACCACTTAGACTCTTAATTCCTCAAGGCAAGGTGTTTCATGTTTGTCTGCCTTATAATGAGTCTTCTCTCCTTAACTTATTATTGGCTATGCAAACAGATGCAGATGTGCCACTAACCACCAAATGTAAACTCCAAAAGACAGACCTTACTTTGCTTTTCTTACATCAATCCATCTTTAAGTTATCAAATACGGTCTGGAAAATAGTTGATATTGAATAAAGCTTTATTTGATTACTCCATGAATTATGTAACTTATTTTCTTTTCCTCATACACACTATGTTTGATTCCATTTGAATTTAATTGCCTTCTTCAGGCACGAAGTCCACCAATGGGCAACTGATATTAAATGAAAACCTTACTGCTCATCACCAAATCAGTGTTTTGAAGTCCTTTCAGTAAATGTTGCATGTATACATTACAGGTGTTCATCTGAATTTAGCTGACCTTCACCTTTGCCTCTGTTAAACGCCTCCAGACCTCTAAGCATCATGGCATGCTTCACAACAAAACTTTTCCTAGAATATACATTTCCAAACAGAGGAGAAATATGAAGAGGGTGAGACAAAGTCCACACCCATAGCCTTCACTCTTCAGCTTAGCTCTAGAAAAGGTGGAAACATTGACACTTGATACCATCCCTTGTCGGGAATCAGGGAGTTATAGATGAGATCAGTATTATTCACAATGTCTTATTAACAAGTGCCTTCAAACCATATCATTACCATTAAGTCTACAACTGGAACATAACCTGTTGGACACGCCAAGGGACTTCCCCTAGGAGAAAGCAATTCCTTGTGTACTCCTCATATCCTCATGACATAAAAGGAACACTCGACTTCCACAATCTAATATTAAAATTCATAGTTATTTACCTACATCTGGAACACATACATAGGAACCTCAGTTTTCTGAATGCATACTCCCAAGTGTCTGCTGTCCAAGATAATGAAAATGCTGACATTCTTTCTGGTACAGTGAGTATATGGAGTTCTCCAAAATAATATATGTTACAGGCTGGATCTTCAGGATCAACAAACTTCTTTTCAGGCACAAAGTCCACTAAGGGGCAAATGATATTAAATGAAAACCTTACTGCTGATCACCAAATCAGTGTTTTGAAGTCCTTTAAGTAAATGTTGCATGTAAACATTGCAGATGTTCATTTGAGTTTAGCTGACCTCCACTTAAAATACTTTGCCTCTGTTAAACACCTCCAGTCCTCTAAGCATCACAACATGTTTCTTAGATCTTTAACTGTTAGCTCCCTGACATGGGTACCTGGATCTGAACCCTGGTCCTCTCCAAGAGTAACAGGTACTTTTAACTGCAGAGCTATCTCTCCAGGCCCAAGGCAAACATGATAGAGTTGCAAAATCCAAATAACAGAGTTGATCTTATTCAATTGAATAGTTTGCTATATCTTTTGAGTGATGTTATATTTAATAAATAGGAGTGAGGGGCAGTGTTTCAAATAAACCAGAAACAGGTTGATTTTCAGATGAAATTGTAAACCTGTGTTGGGCCCATACCTCTGGAGAGTGTGGACTATTTCAGTATTGAATGTTAACCGAGAAGGCAAAAACAAAACAAAGCCAAAAATTGCAACTTCTACCTACCAAATACTCCATAACAAGCTCAATCAGGAGTTTCTTGGTCTTTTATTATCTTCATTCCCAAATGAACTAAAATCCTGGCAAAGTAAAGTTCCATTTGCTAGTTAACAATAGTGATGAAGTCAAGCCCATTTCTTTTTCAATGCCTTCTTCACTACTGGAGAGACTCTTTGTTGCCCAACTTTTGTCAATAGAAATGTTTGCTCAGTGTACTGATGGCTAACAGTGGTTTTGCTTATTTAGTTTTTGAGATAGGGTGCCACTATGCAGTCTTGGCTTGTCTGAAATTTGCTATGTAGACAGTGCTGGCCTCAAAATCACAGAGATCCACATATCTGTGCCTCTGATATTAAAGACATGTTTGGCTAAGAATCGCAATGACATGAGTGCTCTGAATAGCATACAATTCTACCTTATTTCCTGCAACATATATGGCTTCAGAGCACAGCAGACATATCTTAGACCCTTTCCCCTTCGAGAACACCTTTGGAGTGAAAGGAAAATATAGGTGGCAGAGGAGGATCACAGATACAGCAGAAGACACATATGTGACAATCATCACCCCAGCATCCTCTGTAGGAAGGCTCAAAGGAACTCTGTTCTCCTGAGTAGAGTGTGGTGCAAGCCAAACATGATCAGGTCAATCTAGTTATTGTTTATGACTTCCCCAAACAGTCCATTAGTAGGGAGTGGAGGAAGCCATAAACAAGTGACGTTCTTAGTAATTGTGTATTGTTCGTGTGGAACAGCCTAACTACAGACTCCAAGGTCTCAGAACTGTGGGGGCCATGCAGAAGAAGGGTAGCAAAACTCTCCTCAGGATTTCACATGTGAGTATTTAGCAATGATTGGTCAATTTGTGCAAACACTAATGAGGGCAGCTTGCTCATTTTTAATGGTTCTATCCTGAGGTTATTCACCTACAGAGAACTCTACCAAAACTAATAAGCCCTATAGCTAAGAGCTAGTCCCGATCTCTCCTGACATATACACACTGTGATATACCTAATTAACAAGCTGAAGTCCTGGATTGTGGTTTTAGTGGTAGAAGATCCCACTTGACATTACTGTGCATGTGTCTGTATATCTGACCTTATTTCTTCCCCTTGCTGTTTCTACTCAGAATTTCAGGACCCCCATCTACTTGGGTGTAGCATATATATTTTATTTTTGCTCTGAGTGGGAAAAATCCCTACACATTTTCTTGTAACAACCTCAGCCTCCCATGTAAACACCATCACCATCAGTGAAAAGAAAGATTGTAGACTTTGAAATTTAATCTGTACATGTCTATCAGATACCAAAGCCTATGCTTAACAGTAGAAGACTCACTGTTTCTCATGGACCAAACTCTATCAGCCTTGAGCATTTATACTCAGTGTGAAATTCCCTACCTATCTTAACAATAAATGCATCATAAGAATAAAAATGCTGGAGGAAAAATAGCATCTTCAACATATGGTGCTTGGAAAACTGGATATGTCCACATGTAGATGAATGAAAATACATCCATATCTATCATCTTACAGAAAAGCTAACTCTGAATGGATCAAAGACCTAAATACTAAAAGCTGAAACTCTGTAACTTCTGGAAGATTACATAAGAAGTGCCTAACAAGATACAGGTGTAGGAATGCCCTTTCTGAAAAAGAGTTCATTTCCCCCAAAACTAAGGTCAACAACTAATAAGCTTCTGCACAGCTAAAGGAACAAATAACCAGGTGAGGAGGAAGCTCACAGACTTGGAGAGAATCCTTGCTGGCTATATACATCTGTCAGAGGATTAACATTCAGAATATAGAAAGAACTCAAAAACAGAGAGTACAAAAAGCAATGGCTGTATGATCTGAACCAGGAATTCTCAAAGGAAGGAAAAAATAGCTGCAAAACATCACAAAAAAATGTTCATTGCCCCCTATCAATAAAGGAAATGAAACTCATAACAAATTTGGGATCTTATCTTATTCTGGTCAAAATTACAAAAAACAAACAAACAACGATAAAAGCTGGAGGAGATGTGGAAAGGGAACCCTAATTCACTGTTGGTGGGGCAGCTGCTCTGGAAATTAATGTAAAGAGTTCTATAAAGTATAAAAATAATTCTATCACATGACACAGCATTACCACTTGCCATAAGTCCAAAGGACCGGACATCCTATTCCACAGATACTTGCTCAACCGTATTCACAATAGCTAGGAGATGGAAACAATCTAGATATCTTCAAACCAATAAGCAGATAATGAAAATGTGGCACATTACACTATGATACTATCCAGCTTTAAAGAAAAACAAAATCATAAACATTGCAGGTTAATGGATGGGACTAGGAGTGATCATGCTCAGTGATGTAATCCAGATCAATAGAACCAATATCTCATGCTGTGTCTCACCTGAGTCACCTAGCTCCAAATCTTCAGATGTAAATATATATGTAGCCTTAAATAACTGCTAAAACAAACCAGGAAAGCAAAATGGTGCCATCTGAGCATAGCGAGAGAAACAATAAAGTGAATATTAGCAGGGACCGAGTGGTATAAAGAGAAGCAACTAAAAAAAAAAA